>NW_022436943.1:57268962-57555585 GCF_009761245.1 Sapajus apella | reverse complement strand
GGGAACATCACATGTTCTCTCTGAGCCTCAGTTTTTCCATTTCTAAAATGGAGGTCATAGTAGCACTTTTCAAATTGCTGTGAGGCTTCAATAAGATGATGCACATCAGTTTTCTGGCATGCACAGGCATCCAAGGAGGCTTCATTCTTACCGTCCTTGTGAGTATCGTCATCATTTGTGTTCTATGGTAACCATGTTGTATACATAAGTGGCAGAACAACCTGGAGGGCAGGTTCCCTTGCAGGAGACCCAGAGGCTGGGGAAGGCTAGAAGGGGTTCTCTGTTGGCAGTGATCAGGAAGGGCAGTAGGAGAGATACGTGAATGCAGAGCAGAGACTATGAAGCAAGGCCAGAACGCCAGGGCTGGGGGGACGGAGGGGGACGGCCATGCGGCTCCACTTCACAGATAAGCAAACTGAGGCTCCAAGAGGGAAGGGGGCTCTGCTGATGGCACAGAACAAGTGACTCTTGAATTGGTGGGGCATGTGTCTTCAAGGGGCTGAGATTCCTGCCGCAGCCTGGGGAGGGCTTGTCCCTGGTGCTCCATTCTCTGAGAGCAGCATCCCTCCTGCCTGTTGCTGACTCAGCACTCAGGCCTTTCGGAGAGACACCTGGGAAGGGGTCACTGCAAATCCACCCCCACTACAAGGATAAGTCCCTCTTACAGGGGGTGGCACTCAGAGTGTGTGCAGCCATCAGTGAGAAGGAGCAGCAGTTACTTTCACATCCTGAACCCACCCAGTCCTGCCTTCATGTGATTCAGACACCGGGTGACTGCAGGGTTGGGAGCTCTGGCAGCCTGCATTGGGAAGGGACCCTGAGCCTTGGACAGTGTCAGGCCAGAAGTTGACGTGACCCACCAGACTTTAAAACCTGCCCCAAAGTGCCTTGTTTCTCTGTGGTGAGCAAAGATTTTCTTGGAGTATCTACAAACCTGAAGCTATTTGTTCCCCCGGTTCCTCCACCTATCCCTGCCCTTCCTCTGTAAGTCTCTAAAGTGGGGAGGTTGATACTGACCTCCCACGGTAGAGGGGAGGACTGGGTGGGAAATACACATAATCCCACTGGCAGAACATGCACGCATGACCGAGGACAGCCGCCAGCGTCCCACTCCTGGTGACAGAGCCATTTCTCAAACGGGGGCTGATCGCATGAAGGGCTGAAGCACCTGCTACCCTCATGCGGTATCCCCACTCCAAACTGCTCGGCTCCCTAGGTAACAGGTTTGCTGCATCTCTAGAATTGAACGTGTCTCCTGGAGGTATTTTCATGTGGCCAAAATCTACAGGTTGAGTACAGTGTAACTGGGAGAGTTTCTATGACCGAAGCCCTAGTAACTGTCAGGCGCCTTGAATGTGCAGGGGGGCGATCACCCCTGGCTGCAGCTCCTTCTGCCCACACTCAGCAGACACCTCATATGCTGCAGGCTGGGCAGAAAGACGAAGAGGACCGATGGACACACTCTGCCTTTCACGTTCAGGTCAGGTCTGTTAACTCTGTTTACTCTGCCCTCATGAAGCCAGCATTCCAGAGGCCCAAAAGATAAAGCTTGTGCCAGTCACCGACCTTTCATCAAATCCTGGATGTCAGAGAGGGAGGGCTGGAGGAGGCTGAGGGTGGGAGCATGTTCTGGGCCAAGGGGAGTAGGGAGGAGGAGCGTCCCGTAGACGTTGGAAGCTAATGTGCTGGGCACGTCTGCCAAGAACCCTGGACCTGAACAGCAGCTCTTACCTTTGTAGGGCCGCCCAGCCCTTCGGGGGTTCCAATGAATGCCATCAACCTACTCCCCAGAAAAACATGTACACACACAAAACCTGAGCACAGTTGTAGGGGTCCATGGGCCCCAAGTTAAGGGTTTTTATCTTATTTAAATTAGCCGTGCAGCTTTGGGCAAGTCATTTGAAGTGTTGGCACTGCAGTTTCCTTCCATCGAAGGATGACAATGGCAGTGAGTGTTCCCTGGGTGCTCATTACATCAGCCTCAGCGGCGGGGGCTCCCCAGCCCGAGCTGACCGACCCCAGCCGGGTGCCAGCAGAAAGTAGATGTGGAGGACCCGCGGACTGCCCTGAGGAGTGGAGGAGTATGGCCCTTCTCTGCTTCTCGGGTGGCCCCACTTTCCTCTGCATTCTGGCAGCAAGAAGAGATCAAGCTTTGAGCTCAGAGGAACCTGCATCCATGCCTCAGCTCTATTAGTTGTGTGCGCTGGGACACATCTTTTTTGATTTCAGGGCCTCAGTGTTTTCATCTGAGAAATGGGGGTACTACATGCTTACAGCTGTTGTATAAGATCTGTTACCTGCCTAGCACCTCACCTGACCCAGAGCAGGTGCCCATCTGAGTGTGACTGCATTTTGTAGGGATCCAGGAGCTGTGGTCGCTTTCCCCATCTCTGCCATGGACTCTCTCAGTGACCTTGCATTATTGGGGCCTCGTTTCCCTGGCAGGTAGTCAGGGGTTTGGGATGGGAGTATCTCTGAGGTCCCACTCAGCTCTCATGCATTCAGGAAGGTGTCAGCTCAGTATGGAGGAGTCTGGGATTGGGGTGATGGGTATGGAACGAAGCTCCATTCCACAGCTTGCTGGTTCCAGAGCCTCAGGCAATGTGCTCAGTCTCATTGAGCTTCAGTTAGCTCATTTATAAATGGGA
Organism: Sapajus apella; assembly: GCF_009761245.1. NCBI lineage: Eukaryota > Metazoa > Chordata > Mammalia > Primates > Cebidae > Sapajus > Sapajus apella. The sequence continues at coordinate 57,552,937 of NW_022436943.1, read as the reverse complement.
TGGTCACACCATCCATAGGGTTAATGCAGTGTTCTACACCTTGTCATCTAGTATACTCAGCCTAGAGTGCCTACTCAGTATTCGATAGCTGGTGTTACTCTGTGCTCAAAGAGAGTGTTTTAGTGTCTCTCTCCTTGGAGGATTCTTGATAGAGTCATGGCCTTCTGCATCCCTGTAGGGTTTGGCAAACATTTTTGGTACAGGCAGGTAGATACTTTGTTTTGTTCGCCCTGTGGTCTCTGCTGCAACTATTCAACTGCACCATTGTAACATGAAAGCAGCCATAGGTAGATAGTATGTAAGTGAATAAGTATGGTTGTGTTTCAAAAAAGCTTTATTTACATAAAGAGGTGGTGAGCCAGATTTGGCCAATGGACCAAAGTTTAATGACCCCTGTCCTAGATGCTCTGCTCTACAGGGCCAGGGTATTTGTGCTTTATTTTGGTTTCCGCCAACCAAACACTTTTACACTCATAATCAAATTTAATTTTTAAGAAAGGCATGCCATTTTAAAGAAGAATAAACTGAGGTCACTGGTTGAAGAGTAGAGACCTTTCTGCTGTGATGGATGGGAGATGGAGGGGATGGAATTTAACTATGATCTTATTTTGCCCCTGGTTCCGTGTGTGACCCTGGGGACACCCCTCTTCACTCTGGGCCTCAACTTCTACTGTGTGTAAGGGGCTTTGGGATGTGGCCTCATTCTTTTAGCACCTACGTATCCTGAGATTCCAGACCAGAGTCTCAGGGAAAGAGCTACAATCTGATCAGCTTTAGCAGCTTCTAATTCTTTTAAAGCTGCTCTGAGGAAATGAGACATTATTGTAAGGGAGAAGATCCTTTAATTAAATTGCTGGGAAATTAGAAGGATTGAGTGATTGAAACACAGGGTGAGGCCGAGGCCGCAGCTCTCTCTGTGGATTAATTAAGAGACTGCTCTGTTCCCTGCCCTTCCTGATGGTGGATACCAGGAGTCTGACCCCCAGGGACATTTAGCAAACCCTTTGATGGGGGTGCTGAGTCTCATCTTTCAGCAACCACTCCCCGCTGCGTCTCCTTCCTCTCCCCCACTCCAAACCACCCTCCTGTTCTTGCTGTGCCCACAGCTGATGGATGTTCCCAGGATGGGCCAATCTTAATTAAGTTGTATGATTTTTCTCAAGCCTGCAAAAGCAATTAATACTTTCCGCCTCAGCCAGGGGTGGGGACTCCGTTTGGTTCGGCTGTCTTCCTGGCAAGGCTAGGGAATGTCCTAAAATTCAGACTCTATGTTGGTAATTCTGAGCTCCACAGATCCCACCCCTTATGCCCCAATAGGTCCACTCAACCCCAGCGCCCATCAGAGTCAGATGTGAATTTTTTTGACCCAGGCTTTGGGATTCAATTAAAACCAGGACTGTGCTCCTTCTAGCTTTGTATCTTCTCACTCTCCAAAGCCCTTCTCTCACTGGAATCGTGTCCTGACTTTGGTCTCAGGGTGGCTGTCCTGTCCCCACCTGTGGCATCCCAACCTCAACACAGAGCGCCTTGTCTTTGTCCTGTCCTGGCTGTGCAGGGGTTGCCTCCTGCAGGTGAGACGCGCTGTCCGCTTGCCAGGATGTAAATGGAATATTCTACTTACTGTTTTCCTCACTGACTCTAGCACATTCCACCTAATTTTTTAAATGCCCCAAATGACCACCTGGGGAGCCAGAAGGAAGGAGTGCTTGGCATCCCCTTACTCAACGCCCTTGTGTTTTCATTGTCGACTCCTGGGCTAACATCTATTGACTGCTCTCCATGTGCCAGGCACGTTTCTTGGCACTTGATGTGCACAGTGTCGTCCAGACCTCATAAAACCTGTCTCCAGGGGAGGAGACTCAGCTGTGCACACGCCTTGTGTTACAGCTGTGCTGACCCATTGCCAGGCAGCTTGGTCTGGGTTCCATGCTCTTCCCCACCACCTCATGTGCCAGCACTGGAGACCAGACCTCTCGAATGAGCCCAAGCCAGGGCCCTGGACCTCTCTGGTGTAGGATGGAAGAATCAGCCAGTCTGCACAAGCCAGTAGTTCAGATGAGCACCGGGGGTGCACGTAAGCATGCAGTGGAAAGACCAGCTGAGCAATGAGTGGCCGAAGTAGCTGTGGGGACCAATCTGTGGACAAGGCCGTCATGGCCTGCCCAACTCAGCCCAGCTTTCGCACAGTCAGTGCAGGCCATCTAGTTGGCCATCGTCCCTCAGAGGCAGCCCAAGTGGTTCCCAGGGCAACCACTGCAGATGTGGCTGGGTTATCAGGTGGCTGTGGTCTGACCCCCATGCCTGCCATACATCTTGTTTGCCAGTGCCCAGCCCACACGTGGCGCAGCACGCAGGTGAATGCGGGAGGGGAACCAGATCATGCACCGCCATTGCCACCTGGGCCAGGGCTGGAAACCCATGTCTTTATTCCACATACGACACATACACATCAGAAACACCATATACCACACACACGAAACACATTCCACACATACACATGTACTATAAACACCACACGCAATATATCACACATATAACTCCACACACACCACACATACATGTCAGAAACACCATTTACCACACACACGAAACACATTCCATACATACACATGTACTATAAACACCACACACAATATATCACACATATAACTCCACACACACCACACATACATGTCAGAGACACCATATACCACACACACGAAACACATTCCATACATACACATGTACTAGAAACACCACACACAAACTATCACACATATAACTCCACACACACACCACACTGCACACACCACACCTACACATCAGAAACACCATATTCCACACACAAAACACATCCCATACATACACACATACTATAAACACAACACACAATATGTCACACATATAACTCCACACACACACCACACATACCACACATACACATCAGAAACACCATATACCACACACACGAAACACATTCCATACATACTCATGTGCTATAAACACCACACACAATATGTCACACATATAACTACACACACACACCATAGTGCACACACCACACATACCACACATCATAAACATCACACACCACATCCCCCACACACAAAACACATTCCACACACCAAACATACCACACGTCAGAAACACCATACACCACACACAAAAAACACATTCCATACACACATTCTACAAACACCACATATATCACATCTACAACTCCACACATACACCACAGTGCACACACCACACATGACACAAATACCACACGTTGTAATACACCACACAAAACACATTCACACATACCACAGACACCACACACACACCACAAACAATACATCACACATACAATTCCACACACACTACACATACCATGTCAGAGACACCACACACCACACATGAAACACATTCCATACATACGAAACACAGAAACCACATACACAGCACACACAATACATCACACATACAACCCCCACATTCACCACAATATTACACACCATATACATCATACACATATACCCACAGAACACCCCACCCTTCCATTACCACACATGCAAACACACCAGAAACACCACATACAGATTCACTGTAAGACACCCCCACCTTGTTGCATATTACACACACCACAAACACCACACGTAAAACACACTCCACACATAGACCTGTACCAGAAACCCCGCAAACACCACACAAAATACCACACATACAAAAGGCCCCACACAGTACACACATACCATAAAACACTCACTCCAGTCCCCGCAAACACCACACACACAACACACATTCCATACATACACACATACTACAATAATATATCTCACATATATACCACACAATATAATCACACATACAAAAAAACACACATGTCAACCGGGTGCAGTGGCTCATGCCTGTGATTCCAGCACTTTGGGAAGCTAAGGCAGATGTATCACGAGGTCAGGAGTTCAAGACCAGCGTGACCAACATGGAGAAACCCTGTCTTTACTAAAAATACAAAATTAGCTGGGCGTGGTGGTACATGCCTGTAATTCCAGCTATTCGGGAGGCTGAGGCAGGAGAATTGCTTGAACCCGGGAGGTGGAGGTTGCAGTGAGCTGAGATCGCACCATTGCACTCCAGCCTAGGCAACAGGAGTGAAACTCCATCTCAAAAAAAAAACAAAAAAGCAAAAAAAACCCACATACACACATTTCACACAGCACACACGTAGACCACATTCACCCCCACACACACACAGCTACACACACACACACACACACACACACACACACACACACACACACGGGAGCAAGAGCACCGCAGGCTCCGGGGTGGCCCCCAGCCATGGCTTGCTAATTGCCTCTCTTCCTGCAGGCCTGTTTATCATCTTTCCCCAGCGCTCGGGCACCAAATGATGATAGATTCCAGGAAGCTTTGAAATGTTCCAAATGCAGAAGCCTCCCAATCACACGCTTTGAAGATTAGAACAAGTTTTAATTCTCCTCCACTCAACCCTGGCTTTTGAATTGTTTTTTAATTATTCCTCTAAAAATGCTCTGTACCCCATGACTGTAAGAGCAACAGTGGCTCATTGTGAGGGCTGTCATTCATTCAGCTCTGACTATGTGCCGGAGCGTGGTAAGTGCTCACCCGTGCTTCCTCCTCATATCCCGGTCGCAGCCCTAGGAGGGAGGCTTGACTTTATCTGCATAGAAACCCTACTTCATAGAACAGGAGAGAGAGGCCCAGAGAGGCCAAGGAGTGGCCGCAGATCAGCACAGATTATGAGCTGCAGCGGGTGATTCCAGGCTGTCTTATCCAGAATCCATGTTTGTAAACCTCAGGCAATAATGGCTCCTATGGATTGTAGGTAATTTGCAATATACAGGAAAGAACAATACTTCTAGAAAAATCTACTGTTTACATTTTTTGTGGATTTATTTTCAATTGATTGATATAAACGTATTTTAAAGAAGGGGTTAACATTACCTATATGATTTGTGTATGCAGCTCTTTTTCACGAATGGTTCATTTCTGAGACTTAAAACCCAGAGAGGAGGAAAGAGGAAATGAGGAAGGAACCGCAGAGGAGTTTGCGTTGAGTTGAGCCCAAAGGTTTGCGGGCTGGTGGTGTTGCCTTTCTATGGACCAAGAGAGAGAAAACTAGAAATTTTCTAGGGGTAAAAGGAAGTGGTTTGGAGTCAGATGGGCCAGGTATGGGGAGCAACTTCATCCCTGCCAGTTCCTGGGGACAGGGACTCTGCAGGGTTGTCTGCCAGCCACCAGAGCTGTCTAGGATGTCTGTGCATCCCCACCTGTCGAGTGGGGTTGGGGAGCTTCAGCTCACAGGTTGATGGTGAGAACTCACACAGGGCGTGCATGCTAAGGGCCTGGCCTCGTGCTGTACATGGGGGCTCAGTAAAGCTTCCCCATCTTCTATACATATCCCTTTGAGAATAGTGGAAGTAACATCTCACCCATGTCAGAGCCTGTCCAGTGCATGAGGGCCCAGGGATTTCCTCACTTTCCACAGTGGGAGTGAGTGGTGGCAGCAGGCAACCTCATTCTCCAGAACGTGGACATGGAATCTACTGAGAGGAAGGGCAGTGGCCTCCTGAGGAGGGAGTCTTTATTCACCCCGCATCCCATCCCTTGGCAAACACACACCCATGCCTGGAGCAGCATCTGGAGGCCGCCCTTCACACCTTCCAAGCCGTCAGCCAGCTCTGAGTGCCATCATCGCTTGGAGGATTCTGTTAGCCCCTGGGTGGCTCCCTTGTTTCTGCCTTTGTCCCTTACAGTCTTCCACAGCCCGACAGCCAGGGTGGTCCTGGGAAAGCCTGATCAGGTCAGGTGGCTTCTCTGCTCGAGACCATCCAATGTCTCTCCATCAAGGACACAAAGTCCCCATGTGTCGAGCCTCCCTGCCTCACCTGGCCTGGGACCTCTCTGACCTGTCTCCTGCGAGCTCCTCCTCCAGCCTCCCAGCCCCCTCTGTTCCTCAGAGCCTTCCTTACCTGACAGCCACTGTGCCTGCTCTCCCTGCCCCAGGCCTGGTGAACTAGGCTATATGATCACCTGCAGCTAAACAGCAACGCCCTCCCCCCAGTACTCCCCATTCCCCCTGCCTGACATATTTTCCCAAGGCTTAATATTGACTACTATCTACATCTGCATCTACCTCCACTTTTACCTCTCTCTCTCTCTCTCTCTCTCTAGTATAATTGCATAATTGCCCCCACCCACTGGGACATAATTTCTAAATGGGCAAGGGGTTTATCTGCTCACTGCTATATCTAGAGTATTGGCATAGTGCCTGTCATAGGCTTCAACAAGTATCTGTCGAATGAAACAAACCACCACCAAATGAACAGGGAGGTAAATGGAGACAGAATGGTGGCACTAAAATAAATGTACGAAGCTCTGTGGTCTAGTGTGTGATGTCAACCATCTTCCCTGATCTCTTAGGACATCTGCAGGGACGAACCTGTTTCCCACCCCTGCCTGTGGCCTTGGTGTTACTAGTGGCTGCACTGACATTCCGGTTCCCACTTCGGGGTGGGTGTGGGTTGGGAAGAGAGGCTTCCTCCGGGTTGCGCCATTTCCCCTCCCCAGAGTCCAGATCTCTGTCCCCTCCCCCATGGGGACTGCATGGCCACCCCTGTGAAAGCCAGTGCCAACTTGAGAGAGAAGTGGATGGAGCAGGGACAGATGTCCCCTACCTCTCTTTCACCCAAAGAATGGAAAACTCTGCTCAGAGGTTTTCTGGAAGAAACTGTGTCGAGGGTTAGGCTGGGGGGCAAGCGGGAGGAAATAATACACATTCATCATCTCCCTTTGGAGTCTGCCCAGAAGCTTCAGGCAGCAGCTGGGATGTCACTAACAGGTGGTCCCAGGGGAAGGGGTAAACGGTCGCAGCTGACAGGCTGCTGTGGGTGGGGCAGTGCCAGTCAGAACTCAGGCCTGTGTCCCGGAGGCCCACCGAGCTGGCTGAGTCATCTGAGGGCAGGGTCCTGAGAGCACAGGGGGCGGGAGGGTCAATCGCCACATTGTAGCTCATTTGATTCTGGGTGAGTGGAAGGAAAAACCTGAGAGGGGATATCAGCCTTAGTCACGAGCATGTCAGGTGCTGCATGACGGGGGCAGGCAGGCGCCTCTGGTTCCAGATGGAGAGAGGGACTGGCAGTCCCCCAGAGGGGTCTGTGACAGGGAGCAGGTGCCGGAGCCGGGGGCTCCAACTCTCATCATTTAGCTGCTGCATGAATTATTAATGGACGGCTGTAAAATACATACACAGGGCTGAGCATCCTTTTGCCATCATTCAGCTCTGTACTGTTTTCCTTACTGTGAAGGTAGAGGTTCCGTTTGATCATGGACAGGAGTGGCACTGAGATCCTCACACTTCACCTTCATAGTCTCCAGAGATGATAGGGGCACAGCCTGTGGCTGGCTCTTAGCAGTACTCAGTGCTCTTGTGTAAATGCCTGGCCCTCTTCTGCAGCCCTTCATTCCTTTTCCTGATTTTCTCTTTTTTCCCAGCTATACTGTGTGCCTGGAGGAAAGGCTCTGCCCTGTCGCTGTCTGGTGCCCCTGCCCCTACAGCTTCCAGGTCCCCGGCCACTTCTGGGTGGAGGCTTTCTAAAGCCCAGGACGCAGCATCTGGACCCACAGCTCCTGGCCAGGGATCAGATTTGCAGCTTTAATCTCTCCTGATGTGCTGTCAGGAAAGAGAGAACAGAGAAAGCAGAGAAAGGGAGCTGAGGTTTTTTTTGTTTTATTTTTTGTTTTTTTTTTCACTGCCAAAACAACAACAACACACACACAAACCCAACCAGGTTGAAGTGCAGGCTGTACTGTAAGAAAACATTCCAGAAAGTTCTCAGGCATTTCCGGCTACTCCTGTAAATGGCAGATCTGAAGCTGAGTTTCCCATTAGAAGGCTCAGTCTCCTAAGCAACTGCCGTCCCTCTTGCCTTCAACATGCTGAGACCCTCCTGTGACAAGGACGTTCTGATGGCCATGGCTGCCCAGCCTGTCGGGCCCATTCACACCTGTGGACCCTTCACTTGCAACCCTAATTCCCTCATCGCTTTCTTTCAAAATCCCACTTTCCTTGTCAGGTACCCATCAAGTCCTCTCCTCTCCGTGGGGTCTTCCCTTACCTTCCTAGCTAGGGTGTGCCTTCCTGGCCGCTGTTTAATTTACATTTCATTGAAACCATGTCTCAAACTCTCCCGGGGCCCAGTATCATTTCCCTATTTTATGACTGAGCCTCTCCAAGCTTCTACTTGGAGAAAACACCCAAGGGCACTTAGCTACTGAAATGCCATCAAAATACATGGGACCATACTAGAGTTAGGCGTGCGGGGATATGTAACAGCTGTATTTTCTAGATTTCCTCCCAAGCCACACCCTGCTTGGAGTAGAGGATTGGGCTCTTCAAATTGTCAATTTACAGTGTGTCTTTGCTTTATTTTCTTCAGTTTAAGGCATCTTGTATACTTATTCTGCCTCCTCCATGTACATTTTCTGCTCTTTGGATTTATCTCCCTCCCCAGGTTGGCTTCATGTTTAGGGTCTTCATGACTTTGTAACCACAGGGTGGCTGGGGAATCTGCATGTGGTGCTGATGGTACCTAATCAGTTCTGAGCTTCCCCTAGAGGCATGTGGCACCCTGGGTTTGGCCAGAGTGGCGGCCACTAGTGGCGGCTCCTGTGGTCACCTGTACCTTTCTGGATGTCTCCACCCCCCCAACCCCTCCTTCGTGAGCTGTGGGTAGAAGAAATAAGGACTCCACTTTCTGACCTCAGACCCTCTAAACCTGATTCCCTGACATCCTCCCTGACCCACCCCTTAACCTGAGACTCCCTGCAGGCCAGAATGCTTCCCTCTGCCTCCTCTTCTCCAGGAAGAACTGTTGCTAGGTCAGATTCTCTTTCCAAGTTGTACGTAAGAAACCAGTTCCTCCTAGTATCTGTGGATGCGGGTGTGATTCCATGTCACTCTAGCTCCAGGCTGGTATCTGTGGATGTGAGTGTGATTCCATGCCACTGTACCACCAGGCTGGTATCTGTGGATGCGGGTGTGATTCCATGCCACTCTAGTTCCAGGCTGGTATCTATGGATGTGAGTGTGATTCCATGCCACTGTACCACCAGGCTGGTATCTGTGGATGCGGGTGTGATTCCATGCCACTCTAGCTCCAGGCTGGTATCTGTGGATGCGGGTGTGATTCCATGCCACTGTACCGCCAGGCTGGTATCTGTGGATGCGGGTGTGACTCCATGCCACTCTAGTTCCAGGCTGGTATCTGTGGATGCCGGTGTGAGTCATGTCACTCTAGCTCCAGGCTGGTATCTGTGGATGCGGGTATGATTCCATGTCACTCTAGTTCCAGGCTGGTATCTGTGGATACGGGTGTGATTCCATGCCACTGTACTGCCAGGCTGGTATCTGTGGATGCGGGTGTGATTCCATGCTACTCTAGTTCCAGGTTGGTATCTGTGGATGCGGGTGTGATTCCATGCCACTGTAGCTCCAGGCTGGTATCTGTGGATGCGGGTGTGATTCATGCCACTCTAGCTCCAGGCTGGTATCTGTGGATGCGGTGTGATTCATGCCACTCTAGTTCCAGGCTGGTATCTGTGGATGCGGGTGTGATTCCATGTCACTCTAGTTCTAGGCTGCTATCTGTGGATGTGGGTGTGATTCCATGCCATTTTAGTTCCAGACTCCAGCCCAGCCCTGACACTACAGCTCTGTGATCAGGAGCATGAGTTCTGCAGCTGGATATGCCTGGCCTCAAGTCATACCCCTCGATTCATTGTCAGCTGGTTTCTGGCACCTCCTCCCTGCCAGGTTCTGCACCAGGCTTCATCCCCTTTTGGGAAGTGCAGCACAGGCCACCTGCTCTGTTGCTCATGGCGCTATCTATAATATGCAGGGAGGCACTGAACTCCTGAGCTCCTGTGTAGATGAAATGCTAAGTGTATGCCAAGAGCCTACCACCTAATAAGATCTTCATGTTACCCCCCGTTATTAGTTTTGGATCTCATTTCCCCATCTGGATGTGGAAAGAAGATCTGTGCTCAAAGATGATCATAACATGTATTTGGGACAATGTATTTACAAATTCCTGAGAAGAATGTAAGGTGGACAACATGGGTCTGATTGTCCTAGTTCAGGCCCAGGAGGCTCTCTCCACAGGCAGAATGGCACTGGTGGAGGCTCAGCTCCCCCTGAGTGACAAAGAGCTCAGGCTGCACCCAGGAACCTGCAGCACCCAGAGGCTTCCTGCAATGCATGGCATTGGGTGGCATGGCTAGCTGGATGGCTCTCGGGGGCCTTGTATCCACTCTTCCTATTCGGCAGTGAGGAAACAAGCCCAGAAAGAGCAATCAATTCAACTAAGGTCACCACGCAGACAGAGGCACAGCAGGCTCAGGAGCCAGACCTTCCCAGGACCATCTCCAGCCTCTGATTTAGTCCTCTGCCACCCTGCCTTTTATCAAAGTCCAGATCCTCTACAGGACAGACTGGGTCAGAGTGAGGCCAACCCAGTAGGGCCACCCTAGCAGGTTGGGTCCCAGAGATCCAGGGGACAGGGTTCGCCCTTTGACTCTTTGGCGGATAGAAGAGGGGTCTTCAGCTTGCAGAGCTAAAAGGCCACCTCTTCTTCGGGGAGCATCATGTGTCTTTACTCTCAGGTTGGTCCACAGTAGTATTGGGAGCACATGGCTCAAAATGGCACGAAGGAGAGACAGGTGCATGGCGAATTGATTCATTTCCTGTGCAGCAAACACCTCCCACCCTTGGTACCATGCTTCTTGTTTAACCTGTACGGTGCTGTGACATTTACTGAGAACACCCTAGCTGCCGAGCACTGTGCCCAGATTCTGTCGTCGTCAGCACAACCAAGAGTTGGTGTGATTATCCCTCTCTTACAGTTGGGAAACCTGAGGCTCAGAGAGGTTGAGTGACTGCCCTGTCCACACCCTTTGCTCAGAGTACCAGCTGAGAGAGGAGGTCTCCCCACCAGAAATACTCTCCTTCTCCACTTCCTTCTGTGCGCCCAGGAGGCTGAACTACATTGAGATAGGCAGAATAATGGCCCCACGAAGATGTCCATGTCCTCGTTCCTGTGAATGTATATGTACATGGAAAAAGGGAATTAAGGTTGCAGATGGCATTGAGGTTGGAAATCAGCTGACCTTGAGACAGGGAGATTGCCCTGGATTACCTGGATGAGCTCAATGCAGACACAAGGGTCCTTTATGGCAAGGGGGAGGCAGCAGGTGTCAGACTCAGGGCAATGCAGTGTGAATGTGGGTGGCCTCTGGAAGCTGGGCAAAATAAGGGGAGAGATTCTCTCCTGGAGCTGCCAGAGGGATGCAGCCCTTCTGCACTTTGATTTCAGGCCTCTGAGGCTTGTTTTCACATCTACGTCTGACTGTCAGAGCTGTAAGATGATACATTCCTGTCGTTTTCGGCCACCAAGTTTGTGGTTGTTCATTGCAGCAGCAAGAGGAAAGTATGCAGATACAAACAGCCTCCCCTGGCTCCCTCGTGCTCTGCTCCCAGGAGTTCTGTCCAGTGGGGAGCAAAAGCAGGAGATTGGGAGGAGGAAGAGGGAGAGATTGAGGTGTTGACCCCCCCCACTGCCTCTCTGTAGCATCATTGAGGTCTGGAGCTGTCCCTTGACCAAAGGCCCTAGCTCCTGCCTGCAGCCCTCCCTGCACAGCCCTCTCCACTTCAGTGCCAGGAGTGGCCCTGCCTCTTGCTGTGTGGGGCTCTGGTGTAGCCCACTCTCCCTGTGGTTTCTCTACACTCTATGTCCCCTTTGCTGATAATTCCTGTATGTTAAACCCTCCTCAGGTCACCTGGTCATCAGTATCCTGCCATGATCCTGACAGATGATACCAATGGTCATGCCCACGGCTCCACCTTCCGTGGAGGGGTAGCCCTGCCAGGGGTCCTCGTCCAATGCTCAGGGACGTCTTATGCAGGCGTGTTTCCCAGGGGCCCCAGCACTCTCTTCCCCTTCTATCTATCCATAGCAATCTTACCCACCACTGCTTCCTTTCCCTTTTTGCCTCCAGGGGTTACAACCTCTTTTGGATAAATCGAAGTGTCTTCTTTGAACCAGAAATAGTTCTGCTTCTCCTTTGCCTGGTTCTGCCTGGCAGAAGTGACCTTGTTTGGCATCACCTAATGGAGACTGTCAGGGTTAGAAATGGCTCGAGGAATGGGCTGCCTGCTGTGGGGACACATCTGAACAGGATTGCCCAGGGGCTTAGGCTGCAAAAGACCCACCTCAAAACCCATTACACACTAAAGAGTGTTTGTTTTCTCATGTAAGAGGGAAGCCTGGAGGTAGAGTGGTCCCAGCATCAGCCAATTTGCTTCCTTCACTCTTCGTCCTTGACATTTTGGCTTGTTCTTTTGGTCAGTTACCTACTAATAAATACCCTTGACAGGATGCCCAATTGAGGCATCACGTGCTTTCAGCAAAGGCAAAAATTAGAATGTTTTCTGCCTGCCATCTCTTTCTATCAATGGAGAAAAATCTTTCTAGAAGACTCGTGTCCGATTTCCCCCACTATCTCAGTGGTCCTGGGCTGGGCCAGTCACCGTGACTACCCATGTGAGTAGCCTCCGCCCCAGCCCAGGTAGTATCTTTCACGTGGATCAATTTGCTTTCTTTAGAGCATGGATCATACCTGCTATCACCCCATTTATCGATCATCTGTGTCCTCTACTGGCATGTGAGCTTTTTGAGGGCAGGGACTCTGTCTAGTTCACTTCTGTATCTGTTTGCAGTCCCTGGTCCTGAGACCAGAATAAGAGACCTTCAGGCGATATCTGATGAATGAGTGAGGTAGTGAGTCCTTTAGAACCCAGAAAGGCACATACGACTGACAGCACATCCCTTCCCTATATGAGGATAGAAGAAGGATGAGGAAGACATTGTGTTTCCAAGTTCTGGGAGCCCCAAGGCTGGGCATTTTGCAGGCATCCTTGACCATCTCCACATGGTGTTCAGGGCTGACCTCAGAGATTTTGCAGGAGCTCCCTAAGGCCTCTGCCTTGGAAAATTCTCTTAGTTTTTTCTTTTTGTTTTGTTTTGTTTTTTACAAAGGAAAGATATTTATGCGCAAAGCTACTTATCTTTGTAGCAGTTGCAGATAAATCTTCTAATTTACTGGGGAGCTGACGCCTTCCGAGAGCCAAAATCAATGTGTGTCACTGTAAATCCAGGCTGGGCCTCAGCATCCACTCACACCAGCTGATTGATGGACTTTGCTTTGGCACCAGGCTTGGCTGGTGGAAAGATGGGGCAGTTGCTGTTGGCAGGCTCCTGGAAGCCTCCTTCTGGGCCAGATCCTGTCTCCTCACCTCAATTCTTCCCAACTCTCATGTTCCCAGGTTAGCCCCATGGCCCACGTGGCTAAGCCCCTCCTGTTTGCTCATCAGTGCTCAACTCATCCTACAAAGCCCAGCTGAGATGCTACCTGCTCCTGACAGCCTTCTTGTAGTGGCCTCTTTGGAGTTAACCTCTCCTTTATGTTTCCCTGGAGATGTGTCTGCAAAATGCTGCTATGACAACCAGCTTCAAATGGTAAGGTGGCATGCACCTGCCACTTCCATAAGACAGGAGTGCTGTGAGCAGGGCATTCCAAGCCCCTGTTCATTCACTGAGCACTGACTGTGCCACTCACTGTTCTTTGGGTCCAGGGATGGATAAGACACAGGCCCTGTCCTGGAGGGTACCCATAGTCTATTCAGATTAATCAGGAAGACCAAGAAGAAATTAGATATCACAAGGGTTCTAGGAGAGGGTGAAAGATGGGAATATATGGTCAGGACGCTTGGATAAGACTAAGAGGTTAGGCCAGCATCCCCCAGGAGGCTGTGATTGTACTGAGATCCAATAGGAATTAGTCAAGTAAACAAGGGGAAGAAGGATGACCCAGGCTGTTCTGGAGGGTTCTTTTGGCTGGAAGGTGCCGAGAGTTATTTTGAAGCAGGTTATTTCCCTGACCTTTTCATGGGCAGGAACTGGAGTGCACAGGCACTAGAACTAGCTCGCTGCTTCGGTGCTGGTGGGGCTGGACTCCACCCACTCAGTCCTGCTGCATTCCACCCCTTGTAGGAGGGGAAGTGCAGGTGAGTGGATGCAGGAACTGGGGTGAGTGCTTTTGGGTGCTGGCAGTGTTTAGGGTGGTGCCTGCAACCCCTGAAGCCCCAGAAGGAGCGTTACAGTGCCGTTACCAGTGCCGTTTGTGGACGGCTTAAGTGTTAACAACTCAGTGGAGGGTCAGTGTGACAACCTTTTGCTACCACACTTGTAACACCTGAGTTCTTGTCCACCCTTGTCCACAAGAATAAATAATCCACCCCTTGTTTACCATCCAGGAGAAATCAGGTTGCAGGAATGAATTGGAGATGGTAAATATGGGGGATTTTATTGCCAATGGAAGTGACTCTCAGGGGGAAAGGGAGCTAAAAGGAAAATGGAGCGGGAAGGTAAGCTTCCCCTGGAGCCCAGCTGGGGACTCTCTGAAGCTACATCATCAAGCTGTCCCTCTGAAGTCAAGCTGCTTTTCTCCAATATCCAGCTGTAGTATCCTATGTCCAGCTGCTTCTCCTCTCTGCAGGATGAGTTCTGGGCTTTTTACAGGCAAAGGATAGCGGGTGGGGCGGGCCATGGGTTGTCTTGGAAAAGGCAACATTTGGGTGGGGAAACAGGGATGGAATTTCTCACTTTGGGCCCTGGTATGAGGCTTTTTGGCTTGAGGGTGGGCCCTTGCCGGGGCCCCACCCTCTTCGGCCCAGAATTTCCCTGCTTCCTGTCCCTATCAGTTTGGGCCACCTTAAGGAAGGGTGGGGAGAGGGAGGGATGTCTGAGGCCTGGCGTGGGGTGAGAACTCAGTGACCCCCTCTGTCTCTTTCTGTCACAGGCCATGTGGTTTTGCTCTGGAAATGTGTCTGCTTCCTTCTTCTGACTCTAAGTGCCTGACTGGCCTGATCTCTACTCAGCACCTCTTGTCTAGAATTCAAGGCTTTTGTTTGCTTTTTATTTCCTGCTTCAGTGTTCGCTAGGTTCAACATGGTCTCTCCACTCATGAGCTTTCAGCTGGGCATTGTCAGAGATTAACATCTTATCATTTTTCATGGAGCAAATCAATGGCCACCCTTCCTGGCTAAGAACCCTGGGTTTCAACTTCTCTCCCAGCAGAGGGGAAATCCCTGAGCCAAGCCCTGGCGTAGAGGAACTGTCAGAGTCGTTCGAACCAGAGCAACTCCATCCTGAATAGGGGCTGAGTAAATTAAGACTGAGACGTACTGGGCTTGCATTCCCAGACGATTAGGCATTCTAAGTCATAGAATGAGATAGGAGGTCAGCACCAGGTACAGGTCAGGGAGACTTCACTGACAAAACAGGTCACAGTGAAGAAGCCTGCCAAAGCCCACCAACACCAAGATAGTGACGAGAGTGACCTCTGGTCATCTTCGCTGCTACACCCCCACCAGTGCCATGATGATTTACGAATGCCATGGCAATGTCAGGTTATCCTATATGGTCCAAAAGGGGAGGGGTGAATAATCCACCCCTTGTTTAACATCAAGAAATAACCATAAAAGTGGGCAACCAGCAGTCCTTGAGGCTGCTCTGCCTATGGAGTGCCCATTCTTTCATTCCTTTAGTTTTTTAATAAACTTGCTTTCACTTTATGGATTTGCCTCAAATTCTTTCTTGCATGAGATCCAAGAACCCTCGCTTGGAGTATAGTTTGGGACCGCTTCACAGTAACAAAACTTCCTTTAGGTCCTGAAATCCTTTTTCTTTCCAATAGTCCTCATTAGAATGCAATTGCTTCTGGGACATGGGACAAGTAGTTTGTTCCAATCATTTAATACCTGAGACAGGACCAGTGGTCCCCTTGAGACCTTCATTACCCCTTGGCTCAGGCTGGTTTCCCTAGGAGGGAGGGGTGCAGGTAAGTGGGTGCAGGAATCAGGGTGAGTGCTTTTGAGCACTGGCAGGAGTGAAAGTCCATGCGGATCTGGTTGGGTTCACCTGAGGGGAGGATCCAGGTGTGTGTGATTTAATGAGGAGGGCAGCTCTTCAGGAAAAACCTGTAAGGGAGTAACAAGGGTGGGGTATGGTGAATTCTGTGCATCTTGGCCATGCTCCAGTACCCACTAATTCCAACTAATTCCATTACACGTGGATCTAGGTGTTGCTGTGAAGGTATTTTGCAGATGTGGTTAACATCGACAATCAGCTGACTTTAAAGAAGTATTATTCCAGATAATCTGGATGGGACATTATCCAATCAATGAAAGACCTTAAGAGCAAAACAAAGGTTTGCCTGAGGAGAAAGAGACACCACTGCTGATCTCCTTCTGGACCACCTGCAGATTTAGACTTGCCAGCCTCCAAAACATGTAAGCCAATTTTCTGAAAACCCTGGAAAACCCTGACTAATACAGGTCGGGTGGGGAAGGAGGGGAAAGTTGAAAGTCTAGCTGGGGCCTTATGCTGAGAGGGTCTCTGGAGGGTAAATCGCTGCAGAGAATCTTCCCTGCTTGAGACAAGGGACTGTGCTTTTGTATGCCTGCCCTAGTCCATCACTGGCCACCCAGGGGCAGGTGTGTGACCCCCCAGCATCCTTGTCAGATAGAATTCTCCACAGCCCTCCAGCAGCTGGGACTTGCGTGCACCGAGGGTACAGAGATCCAGCTGGTCCCTGACTCATCTCCTCCCTCCCGCACCCCAGAGACCCCGGAGAGTGGAAACCATCCCTCTCCCTTCACAGATGAGGATCCTGAGGGCTACAGCCAGAATTCAACCTCAGGCCTAATGCCAGAGCCAGGTGCCTCTTCAGGAGGCTGGAATGAGACGGAGCTTAGCCTCTCCAGTCTTCCCTAGCCACCCTCCCACCAACCCCTCCTTCTCAGTGACAGAACATCCTCTGTCATCTCAGTGACATTCGTCTTCGTGGGCAGTTAGCTCTGTAACAACATCTTTCGGTCCACAGCAGTTGTCAGCGATGGTGAAGGGCACTTGTTGGCTGAAACATGGCTCTGCACATTATCAGGTGCTGGTTGTCTCCACTTGGAGGCCTGGCCCTAATTTATTGCCAGGCTCAGGTGCTGTCAGTGAAGGGACACAAAAGGCCCAGCCCCTGAACGCAGCCTGGATTTTACGTAGCCCCCTCCCACCTTTCTATGCAGGAGTCTGTGACCCACAGCCCTCTTCCATGGCCCTGTCTAGGGCAGGCAGAAGCACCCTCTTTTCCTCATTCTTAGGAAATAAGTACTTAAGGCCCCTCCTCTGGGCTAGTCCTTCACTATCGGCATGAAGCCTGGAAAACTGGACGGAAGGAGAGCAAGCAGGATGTGTGTTTGTTTTGATTCTGGCCCTTTCTCCAACCTTGGTAAGTGGTTTGATATCCCTGAGTCTTAGCTTTCTCTGTGTAATAGGGATAATGTTATCCAGCTCACGCGGTGTTGAGGGCATTAGATGTAGCGTATGTCATAAGGTAAGCTGAATTCTTAACCCTGATTCTCCACCCTTTGCCATATCCAGGACCACTGTCAGGCAACTGCAATTCCTCCACTGAAAAACAGAGGAACTTCCCCACCATTTGACCTTGGGCTCGGCCATGTGGCTTATTTGGACCAGTGGAATATTAGTAGATGTGACAATGTGCCCATACAGCAGGGCTTGTGGTCTTCCACTTCCGTTGTCACCCAGAGAAGAACATGCCCTGGGCCAGCCCATTTGCCCAAGAGAGTGAGAGACGTGGAGCAGATCAAGTAGCACACCTGCAGACCTACAGCTTGAGGAAGAGCCTCCAGATCAAGTGCTGCCAGGCTCACCCAGACCCCAGGGTATCCCTACGGTGTGTGACAAACCAATGCTTATTATTGTATATCACAGACTCTGTGGTTGTTAGACTAATATGTATATAAAAGCAACTCATCCTGGCACACAGTAGGCATTCAACAGATGCTGACTGATATAAGAAGGTATAAAATATATATGGTGTGACATTCTCGGTTGTCACAAATAAATGAAGCATGAACGAATTAACGGTGATAACTCAGAAGCATTTAGAAATGTTACTCTAGGGCCAGGCATGGGGGCTCATGCCTGTAATCCCAGTGCTTTAGCAGGCTGAGGCAGGAAGATCGCTTGAGTCCAGGAGGTCAAGGTTACAGTGAGCTATGATTGTGCCACTGCACTCCAGCCTGGACAACAGAACAAGACCCTGTTTCTTTTAAAGAATGTTACTTTAGAGAAGAATCGCTTTCCCCAAATAGGGCATCTCTTCTTTGCTTAATAATAAAGTAATAGAAGTGATATTGGACCCTTTCAATCTAACCCGGGTCAGGTGCTGCCTTCTAACCTCTATTGATCAAAACTCTACTTGCCCCATTTAAATGCAATTACTGTTTCCACTAGCCTGTGAGCCCTGAGGGTGGAGATTGAGTCTTTATACAGCCTTGGAATCCCCAGAGCCAGGTAAGCCCAGCAGAGAACTGGTTCTTTCTGTGTGTGTAAAACTACTGACCTGAATAGCTCAGTGGAAACATTTTGTTTTAAAATCTCCCTGTGGTCCTGTCCTTCAGGGAGGTGTCACCAGTCGCAGAAGGCCAGATAAGACCAGCTAACGCCAGCGTGTTTGAGGGTTAGCAATGCTAGATGGAGGCAGTAAGTCCTGGGTCTCCCTTGAATGGGGCTGGCCCACAGTTGGATGAAGGAAAAGGTGTGGCTGGCGTTGCCGCGCCTGTCCTCTTCCTGCTCCCCTTGCCTTATCTTAGCCACAGACAGGGCTTGGCTTCCCTGAGAGCCCAGCCCTGCAGTGGTAGCTGCCTGCCTGGCTTCGCCAGCCCTGCTGAGGGTCAGTCTCAGGCTCAACCCAGCTGGCAGATTAGGCAGATTGTCAGCATTTACAGGCAGTGGCAGGTGGGGTCTGGGAGTCCTCAGAGCACCCAAGCCCAGCGTCAGGTGTGCCAGGAGTAAGCCTGGTACTTACAAGACCACCACCAACAACAAGCTTTTTTGCTTTGTCCCAAGGTGCATGCTTTTTTGTAAACCAGCGTTTTGCCTGAGTTCCTGTCTTTTTGTTTTTGCCAATTTTCTACTTTATCTGAAGCCCAGTGCCGAACCTCAGCAAATGCTGCAGAGCCCTGACTACCTGACTAGCCCTTGAAGCCCACGTTTCTGAGATTGACCCCCTATTCCTATGAACTATGCTGCCCCTAAGCTGCCATTGTATCCTCATCTCCTGGCCTGGTACCCTGGACCAATATGTGCTTGTTGAATGAATAAATGAAACAAGATAGAAGTCTATGGCTTCTAGAACTGCCACAGAATGGGCTGCTGCTTGCCACATTCAACCCTTCAGTATATCAGCTTTTATGGGATTTAAGCTCAAGTTCTCCAGGCTCCTTGAACACTAAAAATTGGATATCTGGCTATCTCTAGGGACCAGCTTTAAAATGGGGCCAGTATATTCAGTTCCAGTCTCCTGCCTTTCCCAAGGGCTTATTGCTGAAATTCCAGCACAATTCTACACCAATGGGAGCTGCGCTGTTAGTGCACGAGAGTGCTGGGGAGCAACTGTGTTGCCCATGATTTAATTGCTTCTAGGGTACCAAGGGTATGATATTTTCCAATATGCCAATGAGAGAGCAGCACACACACCCAATATCACTTAAGGTCTTATACATATCAATTTTCCTGGGGCAGTGTCACTTCCGGCCTATTTCCCTAGCATAATTAATACTAGACTCCCCCTTCGCACTCATACGTGCTTGTTTCAGATGATATATTGTCATCAATTTTATCCCAATATGCTAGGACGTTTTGCTTGCTGGAATACATTTTCTAGTTCTAAGAGGCTCCAAACTATAACGTTCATTTATGGCCTCCCCCAACCCTGTCTCAAGGTCTGTGAACTTTCCCAGAATAAATAAAGCCGTTAGTAATGTCTTCAGGGTGGGGAGATGATTTCCACAGCTGGTTTGGAGTAAAGATGCACAGTTCTCCCAGATCCTC
This sequence comes from Sapajus apella, assembly GCF_009761245.1. Classification (NCBI taxonomy): domain Eukaryota; kingdom Metazoa; phylum Chordata; class Mammalia; order Primates; family Cebidae; genus Sapajus; species Sapajus apella. The sequence continues at coordinate 57,532,904 of NW_022436943.1, read as the reverse complement.
TGATCTCTGGCTTTCATGAGCAGCCTCAGCAGGCATTTTCTGCAGCCTGAGGCTGGACAACAGTCAATACACCATTGATTACAGCCATGTTACAGCTGTACAAATCAGTCCCTGAGATCCTAACATTTGTCCTTTAACTTAATTTAGCGAACATCGATTGAATACCTGGTTTTAAGCAAACACTGGATGACTTCAGTGGTCCTTTTCCAAATTTGAGGTTTTTTGTTTATTTGAACTTAAACTACCATAAGAGAAAGAGCTGTAGTTCTGTTAACACATTGCTTTAGGTACCTATTGCTAAAAACTTGTAATTGTGTATGTACTTATTCTGGTAATTACGAGGTCAGTTCTACTAAACCAACAAGGAGGTTAGTTAGGGGTGCTAATTCCCCTATACAGTCAAAACTCTGCATATTTAATAAGTTTTGACTACTCCAAAATTTAAACTACTAATTGGCCAGAAGCCTTGCTGATAATATAAAGAGTCAATCAGCACATACTTCGTATGTTATATATATTATATGCTCTGTTCTTATAATAAAGTAAGCTACAGAAAAGAATGTTATTAAGGAAATCATGGGGAAGAGAAAATATATTTACTATTCATTAAGTGAAAGTGGGTCATCATAAAGGTTTTCATCCCCATCAGAGGTGCAGGTGGTGGAATAGGAGACAAGAGAGGCAGGCACACTTGGTGCAACTTTATAGAAGTACATTGTAATTTCTGTCCTTTCTGCTTTTTAATGTTTTTAAGAAATGTTTCTATTTGGTACCAATTCTTCCACCATTTGCTTTAGTTTTAGTCCCTAGAACATAGAAGGGCCCAGGTCATAAAAGACGTCCAGAGCATTCTTGAGTACTCAAAAACCCTTCTGCCAGGCTATCTAACGTCGCTTTGTTTTCTAGCACTGCTGCTTCTGTGTCTGCTTCCACATGAAACGGCACTGGTTTGGAAGCACTCATCTTCATCAAGTTGTTTCCTGTTAATTCTTCTGGTTTGGTGTGCATAAGCACTTACATTTCTCCAAGGTTCATATCCTGAAACCCGTCACCCACCACCTTTTTGGCTAAATTCACAATCTCTTTCTTGATTTCCTAGATTGGCTCTTTCTTAAATCCTGTGATATACACAACATCTGGACACAGTTTTCTCAAACACGAATTTATTGTTTTGGGCATGATGGCTTTCATGGCCTTTTCTTTTCATATGTGTATATATAAAATTGTACTTTAGGATCTGGGGTACATGTGCAGATCGTGCAGGATTGTTGCATAGATATATACATGGCAATGTGGTTAGCTGCCTCCATCCCCCCGTCACCTATATCTGGCATTTCTCCCCATGTTATCCCTTCCAAACCTCCCTACCCCACACTGTCCCCCCCCAGGTCTCCCCAACAGACCCCATTGTGTGATGCTCCCTGCCCTGTGTCCATGCGTTCTCATTGTTCAACACCAACCTATGAGTGAGAACATGTGGTGTTTGAATTTCTGTCTGCCTTGTGTCAGTTTGCTGAGAATGGTGGCTTCCAGATTCATTTATGTCCCTAAAATTGACACAAACGGATTGTTTTTTATGGCTGCATAGTATTCCATGGTATATATGTGCCACATTTTCCTTGTCCAGTCTATCATTGATGGGCATTTGGGTTGGTTCCATGTCTTTGCTATTGTAAACAGTGCCACAGTGAACATACATGTGCATGTGTCTTTATAATAGAACAATTTATAATCCTTTGGATATATACCCAGTAATTGGATTGCTGGGTCAAATGGAATTTCTATTTCTAGGTCCTTGAGGAATCGCCACACTGTCTTCCACAATGGTTGAACTAATTTACACTCCCACCAACAGTGTAAAAGTGTTCCTATTTCTCCACATCCTCTCCAGCATCTGTTGTCTCCAGATTTTTTAATGATCACCATTCTAACTGGTGTGAAATGGTATCTTAATGTGATGTTGATTTGCATTTCTCTAATGACCAGTGATGATGAGCATTTTTTCATATGTTTGTTGGCCTTATATATGTCTTCTTTTGAAAAGTGTTTGTTCATGTCATTCGCCCACTTTTAAATGGGTTTGTTTGTTTGTTTGTTTGTTTTCTCATAAATCTGTTTTAGTTCTTTGTAGATTCTGGATATTAGCCCTTTGTCAGATGGGTAGATTGCAAAAATTTTTTTCCCATTCTGTTGTTTCCTGATTCACTCTATTGTTTTTTTTTTGTTTGTTTTGTTTTGTTTTTTGTTTTTTGTTTTTTTTTTTTTTGCTGTACAGAAGCTCTGGAGTTTAATTAGATCCTATTTGTCTATTTAGGCTTTTGTTACCAATGCTTTTGGTGTTTTAGTTATGAAGTCCTTGCCTATGCCTATGTCCTGAATGGTTTTTCCTAGATTTTCTTCTAGGGTTTTTATGGTGTTAGGTCTTATGTGTGTCTTTAATCTATCTGGAGTTAATTTTAGTGCAGGGTGTCAGGAAGGGGTCTAGTTTCTGTTTTCTGCACATGGCTAGCCAGTTATCACACCACCATTTATTAAACAGAGAATCCTTTCCCCATTGCTTGTTTTTGTCAGGTTTGTCAAAGATCACATGGTTGTAGATGTGTGGTGTTGTCTCTGAGGCTTCTGTTCTGTTTCATTGATCTATCTCTGTTTTTGTACAAGTACCATGGTGTTTTTATTACTGTAGCCTTGTAGTATAGTTTGAAGTCAGGTAGCGTGATGCCTCCAGCTTTGTTCTTTTTGCTTAGGATTGTCTTGGCTATGTGGGCTCTTTTTTGGTTCCATATGAAGTTGAAGGTGTTTTCTCCAGTTCTGTGAAGAAGGTCATAGGTAGCTTGATGAGGATAGCATTGAATCTATAAATTACTCTGGGTAGTATGACCATTTTTATGATACTGATTCTTCCTAACTATGAGCATGGAATGTTTTTACATCTGTTTATGTCCTCTCTTATTTCCTTGAGCAGTGGTTTCTGGTTCTCCTTGAAGAGGTCCTTTACATCCTTTGTTAGTTGTATTCCTAGGTATTTTATTCTCTTTGTAGCAATTGTGAATGGCAGTTCACTGTTGATTTGGCTCTCTTTTAGTCTGTTATCAGTGTATAGGAATGCTTGTGATTTCTGCACATTGATTTTGTAACCTGAGAATTTGCTGAAGTTGTTTATCAGTTTAAGGAGATTTGGGGCTGAGATGATGAGGTCTTCTAAATATACAATCATGTCATCTGCAAATAGAGACAATTTGACTTCTTCCTTTCTTAATTGAATACCCTTTATTTCTTTTTCTTCCCTGATTGCTCTGGCCAGAACTTCTAATACTATATTGAATAGGAGTGATGAGAGAGGGCATCCTTGTCTAGTGCCAGATTTCAAAGAAATGCTTCCAATTTTAGGCTATTCAGTATGATACTGGCTGTGGGTTTGTCGTAAATAGCTTTTATTATTTTGAGATACATTCCTTCAATACCTAGTTTCTTCAGAGTTTTTAGCATAAAGGGCTGTTGAATTTTGTCAAAGGCCTTCTCAGCATCTATTGAGATAATCATGTGGTTTTTGTCTTTGGTTTTGTTTATGTGGTGAATTACGTTTATAGACTTGCGTATGTTGAACCAGCCTTGCATCCCCAGGATGAAGCCTACTTGACCGTGATGTATAAGCTTTTTGATGTGCTGTTGCAATAGGTTTGCCAGTATTTTATTGAAGATTTTTGCATCTATTTTCATCACGGATATTGGCCTGAAGTTTTCTTTTCTTGTTGAGTCTCTGCCAGGTTTTGGTATCAGGATAATGTTGGTCTCATAAAATGATTTGGAAAGGATTCCCTCTTTTTGGATTATTTGGAGTAGTTTCAGAAGGAGTGGTACCAGTTCCTCTTTGTACAACTAGTAGAATTCAGCTGTGAACCCATCTGGACCTGGGCATTTTTTGGTTGGTAGGCTATTAAGTGCTGCCTCAACTTCAGCCCTTGTTATTGGTTTATTCAGGGTTTTGACTTCTTCCTGGTTTAGGCTTGGGAAGGTGCAAATGTCCAGGAATTTATTCATTTCTTCCAGGTTTACTGGTTTATATGCATAGAGTTGTTTGTAGTAATCTCTGATGGTAGTTTGCATTTCTGTGGAATTGGGGGAGATATCCCCTTTATTGTTTTGTATTGTGTCTATTTGATTCTTCTCTCTTTTTTTATTAATCCAGCTAGTGGTCTGTTTTGTTGATCTTTTCAAAAAAACAGCTCCTGGATTTATTTATTTTTTTTGAAGGTTTTTTTTGTGTGTATGTCTTTCTATCTCCTTCAGTTCTGCTCTGATCTTAGTTATTTCTTGTCTTCTACTAGCTTTTGAGTTTTTTTGATCTTGCTCCTCTGGCTCTTTCAATTTTGATGATAGGGTATCAATTTTAGATCTTTCCTTGCTTCTCATATGGGCATTTATTGCTATAAATTTCCCTCTAGACACTGCTTAAAATGTGTCCCAGAGATTCTGGTACGTTGTGTATTCATTCTTATTGGTTTCGAAGACCATCTTTATTTCTGCCTTCATTTCATTTTTTTTTTTAATCCAGTCAACATTAAAGAGCCAGTTGTTCAGTTTCCATGAAGTGTGTGGTTCCGAGTTAGTTTCTTAATCCTGAGTTCTAATTTGATTGCATTGTGGTCTGAGAGACCACAGTGCAATTTTGTTATGTGGTATGTTATGTTTTGTATTTTGTTATGTGGTCTGTTTGTTATGATTTCCTTTCTTTTGCATTTGCTAAGGAGTGATCAAACAAGCAATTGCTGAGAGATTTCATCACCACCAGGCCTGCCTTACAAGAGCTCCTGAAAGAAGCACTAAACATAGAAAGGAACAATCAATACCAGGCAGTCCAAAAACATACCAAATGGTAAAGACCACTGACACAATGAAGAAACTGTGTCAACTGATGGGCAAAACAACCAGCTAGCATCAAAATGGCAGTATCATATTCACACATAACAATATTAACCTTAAATGTAAGTGGGCTAAATGTCCCAATTAAAAGACACAGACTGGCAAATTGGATAACAAGTCAAAATCCTTCAGTGTGCTGTATCCAGGAAACCCATCTCACATGCAAGTATACACATAGTCTCAAAATAAAGGGATGGAGGAAGATTTACCAAGCAAATGGACAGCAAAAAAAAGAAGGAGTTGCAATCCTAGTCTCTGATAAAATAGACTTTAAACCAACAAAGATCCAAAGAGACAAAGAAGGGCATTACATAGTGTTAAAAGGATCATGCAACAAGAAGAGCTGATGATCCTAAATATATATGCACCCAATGCAGTAGCACCCAGATACATAAAGCAAGTTGTTAACAACCTATAAAGAGACTTAGACTTCCACACAATAATAGTGGGAGACTTTAACACTGTACTGTCAATATTAGATCAACGAGACAGAAAATTAAGGATATCCAGGACTTGAACTCAGATCTGGACCAAGCAAACCTAATAGACACCCACAGAATGCTCCACCCCAAATCCACAGAATATACATTCTTCTCAGCACCACATAGCACATACTCTAAAATTGACTGCATAATTGGAAGTAAATCACTCCTCAGCAAATGCAAAAGAACAGAAATCATGGCCTTTTCTTGACAAATGATGACATTGTCAGTGGAGTAATTCTTTTATGCTTTTGTGTTGTTCTCTCTCTTGGGCTGCTCTTCCATAGCATTGACAATCTTTTTCATAGAGTACATATGTAATGAGCTTTAAAGGTCCTTATGTCCCACTGATCTAGAGGCTGAATTAGAGATGTTGTGTTTGGGGGTAAGTAGACCATTTCGATGTCTTTGGCGTTGAGCTTATGGGATTCTGGGTGACCAGGGGCATTGTCCATTATCAAAAGAATTTTAAAAGACTGTCTCTTCTTGACAAGATATTTCCTGATTTCAGAGACAGAGCATTGACGGAACCAATCCAGAAAATTGGTTCTCGTTCAGACCTTCTTGTTGTACAACAAAAAGAGGGGCAGCTGGCGTTTATATTTTCCCTTCAAGTCTCTGAGGCAAGGAGCTTTATAGATAAGGGCAATCTTGATCATAAACCTGAGTAGATTTGCACAAAACAATAGAGTTAGTCTCTCTCTTCCTGCCTTAAATCCTGATGTTTGCTAGCTCTTCCTTACTAATAAATGTATTTTGTGGTATTTCCCCCCAGATTAGGGTACTTTTATCTGCACTGAAAACCTGTTCAGGCAGATATTCTTTCTCTTCAATTATTTTCTTGTTTTTAAAATTATACTTTAAGTTCTGGGGCGCATGTGCAGAACTTGCAGGTTTGTTACATAGATATATACGTGCCACAGTGGTTTGCTGCATCCATCACTGTGTCATCTACATTAGATATTTCTCCTAATGCAGTCCCTCCCCTATCCCCCACCACCTGCTATCCCATGAACACAAACAAGGGAACAACAGACATAGGGGCCTACTTGAGAGTGGAAGGTGGGAGGAGGGAGAGGAGCAGAAAAAATAACTATTGGGTACTAGGGTTAGTATCTGTGTGATGAAATAATCTATACAACAAAGCTCCATGACATAAGTTTACCTATATAACAAACCTGCACATATACCCCTGAACTTAAAATAAAAGAAAAAGAATTAGGTATGTCATGAGTGCATAAAATGTATATCAATACTAGTCTATTTTATCATTTATTACCATAAAATATACATATATATATTATACAAAGTTGAAATTTATCAAATCTCACACAAACACTTACAGACCATACATGGTGCTATTTGAGAGAAATGTAAGCAAACATAAAGATGCAGTATGAAATCATAGCTGCATAAAATCAATTGTAGTATGTACTTTACCGCTGTAATAGTTTTGTAGCTACCTCCTGTTGCTGTTTCAATCAGCTTAAGTATTGCAAGTGTCTGCTGAAAATGCCATGTGCCACTAATTATCTCCCTATGAGCAGTTAATCTCTTTAGTAAATTGTGTATTATAGTAAAAAGTGATCTCTTGCAGTTCTTATGTATTTTTCATCATGTTTAGTGAAATACCACAAACTGTGAATAATACCATGGGACTCATGTTACTAGAGATGCTGGCAGTACTGCCAAGAAGCAGAGAAATGCCATGACATAAGAAAAGTTAAGTGGCTTGATATATACCTTAGCTAGAAATCTGCAGCTGTGGTAGCCTGTGATTTCAAGATAAATGGATCCAGCCCACAAACCATTGAAAAAAAGAAAGAAAAAAGAAATTGCAAAGCTGTCACTGCAGCTGCACCAGCAAGCACAAAAGTCTTGCACTTTTTGTGTGATGCTTTTAAAAATCTTATATTGAATATACAGCTTTTATGTGGGTGCAGGATTTCTATAAGAAAATCATGCCTATAGATTCTAGTAAAATTTGAGCAAAAGCGAAGTCATTACATGTCAATTTAAAGCAAAAGGAAGGTGAAGGATCAAAAACTAGAGAATTTAATGCCAGCAAAGGATGGTTTGATTATTTTAGAAAGAAGTTTGGCTTTAAATATGTCAAAGTAACAGGAGAAGCAGATTCTACCTACCAAGAGGCAGCAGATGAGTTACCAGCATCATTAAGAAAATCATTCTATTAGGAAGACACGTGCACATGTATGTTTATTGCAGCACTGTTCACAATAGCACAGACTTGGAACCAACCCAAATGCCCATCAATGATAGATTAGATAAAGAAAATGTGGCACATATATACCATGGAATACTATGCAGTCATAAAAAAGGATGAGTTCATGTCCTTTGAATTTGTTTCATTGTTTGTGTCCATGAGTTCCCATCATTTAGCTCCTACTTATAAGTGAGAACATGTGGTATTTGGTTTTTTGTTCCTGCATCAGTTTGCTAAGGATAATGGCTTCCAGTTCCATCCATATTGCTGCAAAAAACGTGATCTCATTCTTTTTTATGGCTGCATAATATTCTATAGTGTATATGTACCACATTTTAAAAAATCCACTCTACCATTGATGGGCATCTAGGTTGATTCTATGTCTTTGCTATTGTGAATAGTGCTGTAATTAATAATTGCATGCATACTTTTTCTTAATTTTTTGGATATTTCTCAACTACTCAGTTTATTTGCAAGTTTTTACAAATTGTCAAAAATATGCAAAAGTTCTTCAGTTATTTATTGAAAAGTCTGCATATAATTGGATCTGTGCAGTTTAAACCTGTGTTTGTTCAAGGGTCAGCTGTAAAACTCTGGACAAAATATTTTTAAAAAACAAGATGAAAGCCATAAAAAATGACAAAACCAGGCAGAAATGATGAGGGATTTCAGAAACCTGGAAGAATAAATCAGCTCTGATTGTGTTTTTCATTTCTACAGCTTTGAACCAGTAGATTCCAGTTGTTAGCACCTCAGGGTCACAAAAATTTAGGTAGATACCTGAAGCTTTACCTATTGAAGGATCAAGAAGAATGCATTTGGGACCATTACTACATGTCTAAAATGATAGACAAAAGCCTACAATGACGAGAAACACAAACAGAAAGCCCAGATTCTGTGTATAAATTCTGCCTGAATTTATGGGTTGAATTGTGCAAGCTTATGGCAAATTACAAGTAGTCCAGCTAAAATGAAAATAATTGAGTAGAAATGTCACTTCTGCCTGTTGAAGGGGAGACAGGATTTGAAGTTTGAGTTCAGCCAAGATAACTGCCTGCCTAAATGAAAATCAATAATCTTGAGAGGAACATAGCAGAATCCAGAATCCCTACAGTGTATCTTCGGCAATGTCCAGGATATAATTCCAAATTACTGGACATATAAAGAAACAGGAAAATGGGACCCATAGTCAAGTTACCTTTTCCAGAGTCTTGTGTGGCTGACTGGTTCTGCTAATCTGAACTGGACTTGGCTGGGTTCACTCATACTTTTGTGGCCAGTTGAAATTTGGCTAATCTTGGCTGAACTCTCTTACATGTCTGGGTCTTCAGCTTGGACAACAGTGCTGAACTGGCTTTACTTCAAATGTCTCATATCCCATCAAGATAACCAAGTGTGTTCTGATGTAAGGAACTGAAAGAGAGAGAGTGAATTTGCCCAAGGTTTCTCGAAGCCCAGGTTCAGAACGGGCACACTGACCTTCCATTGCTTTCCATTTCTGACCTTCCACTGTATTCAGTTTCTGCCCTTCCACTGTATTCAGTTTCTGCCCTTCCACTGTATTCAGTTTCTGCCCTTCCACTGTATTCCACTTCTGACCTTCCACTGCATTCCATATCTGACCTTCCACTGTATTCTACTTCTGACCTTCCACTGCATTCCATATCTGACCTTCCACTGCATTCCACTTCTGACCTTCCACTGCATCCCATTTCTGACCATCCACTATATTCTACTTCTGACCTTCCACTGTATTCCACTTCTGACCTTCCACTGCATTACATTTCTGACCTTCTACTGCATTCCATTTCTGGCCTTCCACTGCATCCCATTTCTGACCTTTCACTACATTCTATTCCTGACCTTCTATTCTATTCTATTTCTGACCTTTCACTGTATTCCATTGACCAGGGGAAGCCACAAGGCCCAATGGGAGGAGCTGCAAAGTTATATTTCGAAGGACTTGGATTCAGAAAGAGATGAAAACTTGGGAATATTTTTACAATTCATCTATTACAGCCATGAAACTGTGATTCTGTTGGTTTGGCAGAAGGTGATCCCAGGAAATACTAGTAGGGGAGTAGGGAAAGTGAGCTGGCAAAAAGAAACAAGCTTTTGTTTCTTCAATTTGTGTTGAACAGATTACTGGTGGGGACAAGTGGCATGTGATTCTTCTGGGAGACACTACCAACCATGCCTTGCCCAAGGGGTGGGAAAGCTACAGCAGTATTTCATTTATCCCATTAATTATGAGAATTGCTTCATGAGCCATGAATTCCTCACCACATCTTTTTTACTCTTGGTAGACTCTTTCTTGGAAAGGAGTGGCTCCAGGCAGGGCAAAGCTGAGCCAAGACAACGGGAAGGAGAAGGAAGTGGGTAGAGTCCACCAAGATGAAAACAGCAGGATTTATTGAAGCTTTAGGGAGGCCCTGGGCACACATGCTCCATGCAAGGGGATGTTTAAACCAGGTTTACTTACATCTTTAAATGAGAAAAGCCCTGAGTATATCTGGGTTTGTAATTCTAAGACAGCATACTCAATAGAAGTTACAGAGAGGCCTGTAAATCTTTTTGGAAGAGTATTTTCTAAATGTAAATGTCTGGCCCATATTCCTTATTACAGCTAGTGCTCCACTTACGACGACAATTGGTTCTGACAGACCGGTCGTAACACGATTTGGTCGTAAGTTGAGTAGGCTATATGCACGCAGAGATGGTAATGCTGCTGGAAGCTGGTCCGCACTGTTGTACGCCCAGCTGGGCAATGTTTGCACTGCCAGATGCGGAGCAGTCGTGGCTAGCGATTGTGGTCGTAAAGTCGAATGGTCATAAGTTGCATAGATCGTAAGTCGATCAATACCTGTAATTAGATCTAATTCGCCCTTTTCTAAGAGTTTGCTGGTAAGTGTTTAACAGTTTGCTCTGTGGGAAAAATGATGCATACATATACATTAATAAGCTCATTATAAATTTTACTTGTAAAGGATGTGGCTACACAATTTATAAATAACATGCACAATATTCTTTGTTATAAATTCCATTTAGCCAGTAGATTCTCACAGAGTGCTTTAGTTGATTTTTGCCAATTTTGTAGATTTTATCTATAAGAAACCTGTGATTAAAATAGATAAGCAGTTTCAACGTGAACGCCATCTGAATGTTTTGTTTATGCTAATGAGTAGCATTGTGAAACTGTGTGTCCAAACTTTGTTCCTTTTTCAATGGTATGAACAACTACTTTGCTGAGTCAGCTAGTAGTTTTTGAATACTAGACTACTTCTTTATATAGTGCTACTCACAATGTAGTGGCAAGACATGACACACTTTTACATGTAATCTGCATTATTGACATTTTCTTCATCTCTGAAGCTTAGGCAGTCAACAATTAGCCAAGCGCCGAGTTTCAGAGTTTGTACATCACTGTGGCATAAACCCTCCTAACACACTGTCTGTGATGCCCCTGACAAGGAGCTGGGAAGATATGCTCAGTAGCCACCACCACACAGTGTCTCCTCCATGTGGATTCAATATGTTCAAATAGCCTTCCCAACATAGATTCAGCAAACTATAGTAAAGTAATTAGGTTATGGCAAGTTTTTAATTTATTATCTTTGTCATTAATATAATTTATTGTAAATTTATATAATTTAATTTTCAATAATGGCTGGGTTTGACAACCACATGAAAAATTTCTGAAAATTTAATAATAGGCTTTTGTGAGCCCATATGAGTTGGCTTAAGTGCAACACTGTGGCCTCTGTCTTTTTCTTCCCCCAGTTAGATATTTCCAGAGATAATGAATTTAAGAGAGAAATGTATCTGTTTTCTCATAATTTTTTTTTGGGAGGGGGGTGTTTAGAGTCACATTTTATTTACAAAAAATAAAGGGATGTGCTATTTCTTGTAGAATGTATTGTTTCTAAGAAAACAAAACTTAAAATAAAAATCAGCTATTTCCAGGGTTGTGAATGCAGTTCTGCCCATAGATAAGGATGATTTGTGCTAGTACCTCATTTTATCTTCTCATTTTAGGTTTCTATGTTTATTTTACTCCTCTCTTCTCTGTTACTATTGCCTAACTTTATTTATTTATTTATTTATTCTCATCACTTTATACCTACTGCTAGGCCAAATGCTTGGCACAGAGAATGCCCTCAGTTAAGATGTATTGAATAAATAAAATCCTGGGCTTTTTTTTCTTACCCAAGAGCCCATGATTCTAACAGATGATTCGTCTACTACCACCACTACTACACCATTTCTACGCCACTGCAACACGTTGAACAGTGTGATAGAAAGTTTAGTGTTGCCCAGATGTAGACCCCAACTCTGCCAGTAACTAGCTGTGTGACTTTCAACAAGTTATTAATCTTCTTGTGCTTCAACTTCTCTTTTATAAAATAGTCATACTGGTATTCTTTTCCTCACAGAAGTATATTTATGAGACTAGTAAGAGTAGATATGTTTTAGCACCTGGTACCTATAGACCCAACATTAGTATTTGCTGTTATTTTCAGCTATACTATTTTGGGCATTTATTACATACCAGGAACTCTGCTAGAAGCTTTCCATGATTTCTCTGGATTTTTAAAGATGAGATCCCTGAGGCCTGGGAAGATCTTGTGATATGGCTAGTTGGGAGCGGAGCTAAAAATGGGACCCAGACTGTTGACCCCAAAGCCCAGACTCATTCCATGAGGTTGGGAATCCATGAATCTAGAATACTGTGTTCCTCTGTGCATCACTCAGAATCAGGCTGTTGCAGATCTGGACTTATTCCGTACACGCCTTCTTTAACTCTGGACACAGGTGCTGGCAGATTTGATGTGAGTTTCCTGTGCCCTGCAAGTGGCAGAAGCTATCAGCTGCCTCCCAGCCTTTGCTGCTCCCTTGCAAGGGCAAGTCTCGGGGGTGGGAGGTGGGGAGATTCTGGCCAACTCTTTTCTTCATGATTCTTTATTTGTATCTATGAGTTTGTTTCAAGGGTTCCGTGTTTTTCTCTCTTTAATTTAGGGTTGTATACGCGTGGATGTGGGCGTGTGTTTGACATTTTTATCCTTCACCTGGACTTAACAAACGTTAGCATTTTGTCATATTTGTTTTAGGTTTTTTACATAGCAACACATTACTGATAAAGTTACTATCTACTCTATTTTCCTTCCTAGGTAAGCTCTCTTCCTCTTCTTTTGTTTTGGTTTGACTGTTTGTCCTCTTCAAAACTGACATTGAAACTTCATCCCTGATGTAACGGTATTAAGATGTAGGGCCTTTAAGAGATGATTGGGCCATAAGGGCCCCAGCTAACTTCATCAGGACACATATTGATTACACTTCTCATAGAGATAAAATCAGCAGGCTTTGAAAAGGAGATTACTTCCTCTTGGGAAGACAGGGCATGGCTCCGTAGCACAGTGGGATTGGAGCTGATTGTGAAAGATTAATAAGGCTACAACAGTTTAAAAGCGGGAAGGAGGCTTCTTGAATGAAGGCGCATGAAAGGCAAAAGCAGCCCTCATGAATGGATTAATCCATTTACGGTTTCCTGGGTTATGATGGGAGTGTGTCTGTTATAATACCAGTTTGGCTCTCAGTGAAGACCTTTTGCTGTACTATGATACAGCATGAGGCCCTCACCAGAGAATGACCAGATGCAGTTGCCTGATCTTGGACTTCCCAGCTTCCAAAACTATAATAAATAAGTTTCTTTTTTAAAAATAAATTATCCAGTCTTAGGTGTACTGTTATGGCAGCAGCAAACAGACTAAAACATCTCTCAAGAGTTACCCATTGACCTCACAGAATTTAGGAACAGGAAAATATTTGGAAGAGTCTGTTTGCTGTTTGTAGATGAGGACACTGAGAGAAGGGAAGTGATTTGCCCACAACCTGATGCTCAGGCAGGTTGAGGTGGGTTTCAGCCCAGGGCATCCCACATGCCGAGTGCCATGATGTGAGGTGCTGCGTGGGGCCAGGAGTTGGGGAACAGCAGTGCACGAGATGCTGCCTGGGCCTTCCACACGCTCTTTCTCTTTTGGAAAGACATGAATAAGGCACAAGGACCCCAGCTCCTTCACGGTTCAATTGTGGCACCATGTTGAATCTACAAAAGAAAGAAAACCTCAGTTCTGTGTTCTTAATATTGGAAAAGAAGCCAAAATCTCTATGACGATGTTTCAAAAAAATACCAAAGAGATAACACCCTCATAAGACACAGCACACTTTTAAAAACTTTTTCATCTTCCTCACACTTAATCCCAGGTGCAGGCCACTATCTCCTGCACACTCTGCCCAAACCCTTTGTCCTCCCCAGAGCTCTCACTCATGCAGACCCCCTTTTTGCTCTTTCTTTCCCCTCCTCTCTGGGTTCAGATTTTTATAAAATAAAAAAGCATTATTGAGACACAATTCACATGCCATGAAATTCACCCCTTTAAAGTATGTACAATTTAATGGCTGTTGGTATATCTAGAGACATGTACAGCTATTACCATAGTAAGTTTTAGAATATTTGTATTATGTCAAAAAGAAACTCCTACCCTTTAGGTGTCACACCCCTGTCTCCCCAGAGTACCCCACAGCCCTAGGCAACCACAAATCTACTTTTGGTCTCTCTGTATTTCCCTGTTTGGGGCTTGACTCTTTTTCATGTTATCAGCCAGTTTAACCACTGCATTTTCTTACCCTTCTCTTTACTCATCAGAGTCTGCATGACCTGCAGGCTCAGGGACTAACACAGCAGACAGGCCTCCTCTCTTCTCAGACACTGAAGTGTGGTGGGAGTGAGGGGCTTGCAATTTAATAGTTGTTCCCTTTTCATTGTCAGCCATGTCAATAACTAACTCCGTCAGGGCACACACTGAGTTACGTGCTCTCATAGAGGTCTAATCAGCAGGCTTTGAAAAAGAGATTACTTCCCCTTGGGAAGACAGGGTCGGGCTCCACAGTGGAGTTGGATTGGAGCTGATTGTCAAAGATAAATAAGGTGGCAACGGGTAAAAAGTGGGAAGGAACCTTCCTGAATGAGAGTGTACGAGAGACAAAAGCAGCAGAATCCTAACTTAGGACCCTGTGAGAAGGGCTGATTCTCCCAGGAGGGGAATGGGGGATGAGGTGGGAAAGCTAAAGAGAGCCAGTATTTATCGTAGTATTTTCTCACCCTTTATTTCATTATTGTCCCCTTAAGGAGTAAAATTAAATTCAAATTTAATTTCTCCCTAATGAAAGAACTGAAATAGTAAGAAATACAATTTTGTGGAGTAGAGTTGAACTTTGGTGGGCCACAAACTGTTGTAATATCTAACGTGGTTTATCTCCCAAAAGTCCGTTTTCACCTTTTGGAGTTTGGGCCTCACTGAGAATGCCTGGCTTGGTGCAGGCTTAGGAAACACTTCCAAATTGCATTGGAGTCTCATCTTAGCTCTGTGAGATGGGCACTAATATGACGAGCACTGTTGTACAGATGTGGAACTGAGACTTAAGGAGTTTAAGTGATTTGCCCCAAATCCCACATTTAGTGAGCAGCTGAGCCAGGATGTGCCCTCAGGCAGCGCAGCTCTGTAGCACGGTTTCTTAACCACATGCCAGTCGGACTGTCTTTTGGGGCTGAACTGTGAAGCGCCTTGAGCCCTGAGTCGGGCTTTCTGTCCTCTGCCTTGGGCAGGGACTGCCTCTGCCCACTGTGTCTGAGGATTCAGCCAGGTATTCTAGGGCCTGGCCTCACTGTGCTGCTGAGTGATCCTCTAGCAAACACTCAGATGGAAGGCATCAGGTGGCAGATGCCTTCCTTCTGAGCCTTCCTAACTCTGGTAGAAAGAGCATGGGCTTTGAAGTCTGGCTAACTTGGATTCAAATTTGGTTCTGCCACTCGCTAGCAGTGTGGCTTTGGACCACTTGGCTTGCCTGAGCCTCCGTTCTCCTACCAGGAGGGTTGCTGTGACTAGGAAATGACTCATGCAGCCGCTTTACACACCGAGGTGTTCTGCAGAGGCTGGAGTCATTTTCCGGGTGGTGTCTCTGATCCTTTCCTCTCTCTCCTGCTATGCATGGGGACAGAGAAGCCAGGTGGGTGGGCAGCTGGGCTAGAGGTCAAAAGTGATTTCTTGTTCACAGTGGAGGACAACCGGGTGGAGGAGTCGTCTCCCTGCAGAGGCTGTTAATGAGATCAAGGACCCCAGCTTGCTTGGCTCTCACCCGGCAGTGGGCTGCAGATGTGCCCTGGGCCTGGTCGGGCACAGCAGCCCCTTCTCGCCATCTTTCTCCTTGGGATGTTCCCCTGGGCATCCCAGCCCTATGCCCAGTCCCAACATGCCCTGGTGGGCAGTTGAAAGCTAGCCTGGAGTCCTCAGGTCATGGCTGTGACCTCTCACCAGCTCTGCTCCAAGCCGTACCTTTCCCACTGGCCTCATTTTAAAGCAAAAACAATCAAAGCCAAATTTTAAAAAGGTGAAAGAAATCTGTGCTCCAGCCAGCCCAAGAGAAGCTGGTGTTTCCCATGACAACTGGAATCATAACATTAGAGAGAGCACAACAGGTTTCCTCTGACCCTTCCTCCTCCTGACCTGGCTTTGTCCTGGGAAATCATCTCTGACCCCCTGAGACAGAGAAATCAAGTGTGAGAAATCCCAGCATTCAGGGCACTGCCATGTTTGCTGCACGGATGGGGAGGAGCTGCTGGGACTTGGGAGGCATACTGAAAGGATGGCCCGCAGCTGCAAGGAGGAGCCTCGGACAGGCTCTCCATCTGGGCCACCCGGTAGAATTGCTCTGGGAGCTCTGAAAATGCTGCAAGCTGATTGAGCTGGAGTCACTGGATTTTTTTTTTTTTTTTTTTGCGACAGAGTCTTGCTCTATCACCAGTCTGGAGTACAGTGGTACAATCTTGGCTCACTGCAACCTCCGCCTCCTGCGTTCAAGCAATTCTTCCACCTCAGCCTCCCGAGTAGCTAGGGCCACAGGCGTGTGCCACCATGCCTGGCTAATTTTTTTGTATTTTTTTAGTAGAGACAGGGTTTCACCATGTTGGCCAGGATGGTCTTGATCTCTTGACCTCGTGATCCGCCCGCCTTGGCCTCCCAAAGTGCTGGGATTACAGGCATGAGCCACCACGCCCAGCCCTGGAATTTTTTAAAGTCCTACAGGTGACTGCAATGTGCAGCCAGGGCTAGCACTGTGGTAAGAGCACAGGCTTTGGCACGAGCAAACCCCAGGGACAAATTATAACCCTGATGGCTTCTTGCTTGGCTGCTGTCTCTGCTCCTCCTCAGAGGCCTCACCTGACGCCTGTCTGTCAAGACTGGGGTCAACAAACTGCAGCCTGTAGACCAAACCTGTCCCAGCACTTGTTTTCTTATTGAAGTTGTTTCTTTGTTTTGTTTTGTTTTTGGAACCATGATGCACATTTTTATTTATCTATGGCTGCTCCAGGCCTACAACAGCAGAGTGGAGTGGTTCCTGAAAAGCCAAAAGTGTTTCCTACCTGGCCCTTTGTAGGGAAAGGTTGCAGGCACCTGCTTTAAAGCAGCTCTGTCTCTCAGAGCTCGACCCTGTGTGCCCCTTTTCTTTTCCCTCCGTGCTCTGTTTGGGTAGTAAGTTCGTCCAATCCTATGTCTTCATTATCATCTGTGTGTACAGGATTCTTCCATTTCTGGGTGGCAGGATGGTTGGGGATGGAAACTAAGGCCCTTCCTCCATGGTTTCTCCTTCTCCTGCCCCAGCCTCTCCTCCACCGGCAGCACTTAAGGCCTCAGGGGGCGAAAGACATCCAGAGAAACATAGAAGGGACTGTGAATTTCCAAAGCCAAGGCTTTCAGTTAAGGTGGGGGTGGGATTTTACATACCTAAGCTGAAAGACTGAGGGTATACAAATGTGTGGTGTGAAGGCCATACATTTGCATACGAACAGGGAGGGGGTCAGACCTTGCCATCCTCAGATAAAGATTCTGCAGACTCAGCAAGGAGAGCAAGATGCCGATGTGAGTTCATGAGAACAGCTGCTTCATGTCTGCAAGCCCTGGGAATGGCAGGGGAGCGAAGGCTCCAGACTGACTACAGGGAACCTAAGGTATAGAGGAGCTGTGTTATCCGTGCCCAGGACCAGTGTGGGAATGTGGCAAGGCATGGAGTTTCTACTCAGCAGGGGCTGGAGCAGAGTGGAAATGGCTGACACTGGTGTCCAGGCAGACAGGCCAGGCACAGCCCCACAGCGTCCTCATTCTCCCAGCAAAGCTTAGAGAGCTGCATCAGACTTCTCATCCCCCTAGAGCGAGGGCCTGAAGAGGCGTAAAGCAAGGCGTAAAACAACCTGTGTGGGCAAAGACCACAGCTGGTTGGGAGCAGGAGCTCAGAAACAACCCCTGGAGGAAGCCTGGATTCCATTGCTGCTGCCCTGAAAATGCAGGCTCACAATAGGAGGTCAGCACACATGTGGAATGATGAGGGAAGCTCCGTCTCTTGCATAGCCAAGTTTCATGATGCCGTCTCTGGGGTGGACGTTCTTCCTGAGTGTCAGATGCATCCAAGCGGCTGTGCTTTGCACATCTCCACTTGGAGGCTCCCCAGGCACAGCAAACCTTCCCTGGAACCTGCTCTTCCTCCTGAACCCTCTGCCCCAGGGCAGGGCACCCCCATCAGCGTGGTCTCCCCGGGAGGCATCCTCCTGGAACACTCACTATATCACCTCCTTAGAACTCTCATTGCTGTTCTATGGCTTCCTTTGTCCTGACCTCTACTGAGGATCTCATTGACCCTGGAATGCAGCCGCCTATCCACTTCCATCTGTCTTCTGCAGTGAATTCTCTCCACCATCGTCAGAGAGGACTTCTGCAAATGAATGAAAGCTTGATCAGGACAGCCCTGGCCTTTCAAAGGAAACAAAACCCTAAACCTTCAGTGGCTTCAGTTGCTTAAAGCACAGTCCTGACTTGCCAGCCTGGGCTCTCCTGATGCAGCCTCTGTCTGTCCGTCTCCCTTCACCTCTCCCAGATCCACACAGGCATGTGCAGTCTTGGCTCCGGTGTCATTCCCAGAAAATGGCACATTCTCCCAAAGCTCTCTGAAGACTCATTCCTTGACTTGGAGTGTCTACCCTTGTCAGCTCTGCCCCAGCCTGATCCCCCATGCTCCTTATATTTTTCTTTATCTCTTCTTTCCTCTTCCTGCCTCTCATTGCCTGCTCCAACCTGTGCTGAATGCTTGTCCTTCAAGTGCCCCCGTGCTACTCACTCTCTCCCCTGGAGCTCCTTAATGCTTGCGTGCTCCTCTGCTTTCCTGTTGATATCTTTCCCCTTTGCAGATGGATAACAAGAATAAAAACAATAGAACTACTGTTACTAATAGCTCACGTCACTTGGCTGCTTGCAAGGTACTAGGTGCTGGGCCAATTGCTGTATGTAACATATCTCACTTAATCCTCACGGCAACCCTAATTCAATGGTACCGTTATTCTCCTCATTTTACAGATGCGTAAAATCAAAGACAGGAAGGATGAGTTCTTTGTTGAAGGCTACACAGCAAGTAAAGGGCAGGGAAGGATCTGAATGAGTGAGTCTTGACTCTCAAACTGTGCTGTTAGCTACGTTTTCTCATCACTTTGTTCAAAACCTTTGTTTGTTTGTGACAGGATCTTGCTCTGTTGCTCAGGCTGGAGTGCAGCGGTGTGATCACAGCTTGCTGCAACCTCAAATTCCTGAGCTCAGTGATCCTCCTGCCTCAGCCTCCTGAGTAGCTGGGACCACAGGTGTGAGCCACTTTGCCTGGCTTTAAATTTTTTTTTTTGTAGAAATGGAGCCTTGCCTTGTTGTGTGGGCTGGTCTCAAACTTCTGGCCTCAAGTAATCCTCCTACCTTGGCCTCCAGAGTTCTGAGATGACAGATGTGAGCCACTGCATCCAGCCTCGAAACCCTTCTGATGATTGTACCCATTCTTATGTATGTCTCTTATTTCCCTCACTGTGTCTTGCAGCATACCCATGTTCTGTGTGGCTACGGGGATGCCACGTGGATCTTTGCACCTCATCATCCTCATCGAAAGCCGATACTTTGTGAACTGTAAGTACCCGATGACTGCTCATCTGAATTGTTGAATTGGATGTTGAAGTAGCTTTTGCTATTTTTTTTGAGGATGGAGGATTCTCAAGTCAAAATCACGAACGGAGAAAGAACTGCATTTTCAAGATAATTCTCTGTGCCAAGAGTCTTATTAATTGTATCAGTAAAGATGCTTGGGGTAGCGCATATTGGAAACTGACTTCATCTGGCTTACTCAACAAATGTGTTGGCTTTCGGTGGTGGAAGCCCCAAGGCAGGGGAGTGTCAGGGTTTGTCAGTGGAGGAGTTCAACAACGTTATACCTGAATGCTTTCTTTCACTTGTCTCTGTCATATGCAAAGTCAGCTTCCTTCTGACGGTAGCTTTTTTTGGAGTGGTTGCACAGATGCAGGTGGCAACAGGAGCTTCCTCATTTGCAACCAAGGAGACCTTGGAACCTCAGTGTAGAACAGAAATCTAACCCTTCAGTCTTACTGGACCTTGACAGTCTGAGCACAGTATTTAGGGGCTGTCATGCACTGAGTGACTTGAGGCTGGTTTTCTGAACTAATTGTATGCAACATATATTATCATATGTAACAATTGCACATGTAATTGCCCATACCTCTTAGAAAACCCTGTAAAGATGTACAATTACGTGGATACTTACTTATCTTATAGATGAGGAAGCAGTCCGGACAGTAATCTGTTAAAGTGACTCAGGAGTAAATCGGAAAGTTGGGATTTGAACCCCCATCTGTTTAACATCAAGCACTTCCAAGAACCCTCAGAGCTTCCATGAGGCACAATCTGCCCCCTGGAGAGGGCACTCCTCTTAAAACGCTGCCCGACAGGGGAAGCTCAGAGGGGAGGGAGGGAGACATCGGATACAAATATCCTAATTAACAAGAAGACATGTCTCATGTGCCAGTGTTAAAGGTGTTTGAGCCACACATTTACGGAGCTGAATTAGGGTAAAGAAATCAGCTTGATTGCAAGTCTGGTTGGTTCCTCGCTGTCCAGATCCATGTCTCAGTTCTTCATTTTCCTGAGGTCTGTGTGACTATGGGGTACAGCACACTTTGCATTAGGGACCATTTTAGTGGACTGATGTTTTCTATGCCGGGAAAAATCACCTTGAACACTTTGTACACTGGGCAAGGGACTAGAGTTGCTTGAGTCCCTACTGTACGTCAAGCACACTGCATGTGTAACCAGCTGTCAGGCAAGGGCCCTCAAGATCTAGGCGAACTTGGCTTGAACCTCCTCCCAGATCCAGGAACTTGGAAATCTAAGTGGGTGTAAATTATAGGGAAGGGAGATGAAGGAGCTTCCACCTCCAGCCTGGGTGTCCTTGAGAGCTGACCATGTCAATCATAATGTGAAATGAATCTCCTTTTGACTTTCACAGCAAAACTAAAGAATTAATGAATTTTGGAGGAGCAAGTCGGGAGCATGGCTGTGTCATAGCAGTGGTTCTCAAACTTGGTGTGAGTCAGAAACTCGGGGGGAGCTCATCAAGGACACAGGCTTGGGCTCAATGATGAAGAATAAGGCTTTGACCTTTGAATTTTAGCCATGCTCCGCAGATGATTCCAAAACTAAACAAAGTTTGAGAAGCCCTGTATTACAGGAACATAAACCTTCATGCTTCATGCCTATATTTTTCTGGCAGGCATACTTTGTCTGTTTGATTTTTCGGTTTCTTTTTTTCTTTCTTCTGATATATATATATATATATATATATATATATACATATATATGTGTATGTATATGGAAGGAAAGAAAGAAAACATATTTTATATACATATATATATATAGAATGCACGTATATGTATGTATGGATTATGTGCTGGTCTACTTATGTATCATAAGCGGAGGATTAGAGGCTTGGATCTTTGTTTTTTTCTCCCTTAGATCAACTATTTGTAGGGCTTTCATGCAGGGGAAGGACCAAAGTTGTGTCCTTGGCTATCTAGAATATTTCCTTATGATCTAGGGTTTTGTGTGTATGGTCACTTAACCTTCCAGTGTGAATGTAGACAGGCAGTTACTTTCTTGCATGGTTTTATTGCAGTGCAAAGCTCTCTTCTCTTGTGCTGCTGCTGTACTATAGAGTACTTCCTGCAGATATGCCTTCTGTGTGCCTCTTGTTTCACTCTGTGTCTGAACTTTCAATCAAACTTGATGCAGGAAATGTCCTGCTGCCAGCTTCTCCCCCCACCCCTCTCAATGGCTGTATTTTAGACAGGAGTTCTTACAGGTTTTATGCTCTAGTAAGTGCCCCTCGACCTCAGAAACCATTTTTGTTGGCTTTTTGGAAGACCTGAAAAGGAGGTCTCTTATTTGGCATTCTCCTGCATATTTGTCTGTTTTTGCAGCCTTCCACCCATTTTGGAGCCTGGAGTTTTAGCTGTATCCTACTTTTATAATCTAATATTCACAGTCTTAACATGTTCTGTGGTGTCCTGCTGCTTCACCCCTGCTTACCTCTCTAGCCCTATCATGCACCCTTCTGCTCACATTCTGTGTGTCAGACACACTGGACTTCTTTATATCCCTCTAACGCTCTGAGGAGCATCACACTCCTTCCCGATGCAGGACCTGTGCATGTACTGCCTGGATCGGTCTTTCTTACTCTTGCTCAAGGTAACTTCTCTTGCCCCTCATGTCTCAGCTTAGCTGTGCTTCTTTGCGGGAACATTCCCTGACTTTGCTGCCTTGGCTGCAAGTCAACCAGAGCATTTATAAATGTTCCAGTTATATACTCTTATGTTGTCTTCTTTCTTCAATGAAGTTATCAGAGACATCATTTTGCATTCATCTGTAATTGTTACTTTAAGGTGTGCTTCCCATTTTGGTATAGCCTGTGTTGCCTGCTGATCTATTCCAAGTTACAAGTACCTTGTGCATGGTAATGCTAAAAAACTACTCATTGAAAGAAAGAAAAAATAGAAAAGAAAGAAAGGAAGAAAGAAAGAAAAAAAGAAGTAAGGAAAAAAGACAAAAAGAAATAAAAAAGAAGGAAGGAAAGAAAAGGAAGGAAGGAAGGTTGGGAAAGAAAAGGAAGAAAGAAAGATTGGTTAAATGCTTACCAGTGTCACAGTTAGTAATGGGTGGAAATGGAACTTGTCCCTGAATCTTCAGCCTCCAGAACTCTTGTTCCTTCTCCTCAGTAACAGCTGCTTCCTAAACCCCAGTTCTTCAGCCTTCTGGCCTAGGCCCCGTCTGTCCTTGCTTCAATACTGGCTCCCTCCACTGTGGTTCCGCAGATGGCACATGAGATCATCACTGATCCCATTTACAGAGTGCCTTTGCCTCTTCAGCATGTTTCCACTGTAGATGACACTTGACTTAATAATTTTAATCAAGAAATTAATTGTATTTATTCCCTAAGGGAATTTTCAGGAAAAGGTTGCAATTTTCTGAGCATCAAATAAATGAAAGTAGGGCTAAACTAAATCTTGTGCCTGGGAGGATGATTTCCCAGCTCAATGTCTACACCAGGGACAATGATATTTCCACTCATTGCTAACTCCACTAGCCTTTGGGAGCTCACATTCCTGGGTTACTTGAGTTATGACTGAATGTGGCGACAGGATTTGATGGCTCCATTCTCTGCCAGAACATCGCCAACTAGTTATTTGCTACTTCATTCAGCTGTATGCAAAGCACAAAGCAATTTGGACTGGTCTGTGATCCCCTGCTCCACCTGTCTGCCTTGGAGCGGGAAGGTGCTCTGCAGAGATTTTGGATTGTTCCGGCTCTGAGTCTGCCACCTGCTCCACCTCTCTGCCTTAGAGAGCGAAGGGCTCTACAAAGACTTTGGATTGCTTCAGCTCTGGATCTGCCATCTACCAGCACTTGACTTTCAGCAGGTTGCTCAGCGCTTTGAACCTGTTTCCTCATCTGTAAAGTGAGATTAATAATGACCACTTCTGGTTATGATCATGACATGAATAACAAAGTTATAGAGTAGCTGCCTCACTATTTGTCTGGAATAATGAGTTTTGCACATTTTCCCTATATCATCATCAAAGAAGATGCATGTTATATGCTGCAGCAGATTTGGTCACTTGCCAGCTAGGTGACCTTGGCATTTACCATATATCTGTCTCAGCTTCCTCATTTGCATAATATGCTTAATAATTCCTGTTTTTACCTAATTCAATGAGTTAATATGATGTGGTCACATCCAGTAATAGTTGTGAAATTGTTTTGAAATGCACATTTAAGAAGTGACTGCTGATTTTCAGCAGTACGATGCTGCTGTTTCTGTAGATACTGGATCATTTGGGTTACTTACACAAAAGTGTTTTCCAAAGTCCTTTTGAATGACATCCCTGAGGTCATGAAATTATACATTCTGTTGTAATTCACTCAAGGAATCTTTATGGATTGTATGGCATGTCCCAGCCACATTGGCTTGCTTCATATTCCTTAAAACCAAAATCAATAAGTGACCTTTGGAGCCTTTAATGGGAATTAGACATGGAGAAATCATGTTTCTACTTCATTAAGGACTTCATATTAACCTCACTGTCCTCTAACAAGCTACCACTGGGGATCATCAGAGGTTGCTTGAACCCTAGAAGGGTGGGAGTGCCCTACCTTAGCGTGGCCATGTGTTCCCAGTGTCACTCAGCTGGGCTTGCGTCACAGATCAGCCCCTCACATTTAATTGCTCACCCCCCATCCCAACCCCTATGTCAGGAAACACTGCAGTTCTTTCTGAGGGGCTAGGGGATCTCACAAGTTCTCAAGGGCAGTTCCATACATTACTGTGCTCTGGCTGTGGTCTCAGCCCATTGGTTTCCATCGCCAGAGCCTGCTATGAAAATATGATGCCAAGGCTCCTGCTGTGGGCAGGATATTCTGTTGTCTTCCAGATTCCAAAATGGCCCCACCCCTCTCCCAGAGCCACAGTGTGCCTGGGCAGGCATTCTGGCTGGGCTGGCTCTTTCATGCATCCACAGTCAGCTGGAGGGATGGTGGCTCTCGGGTTAATGACATGGGGCAGTTTGCATGTGTCATCCTCTTTAATTCTCACATTTCACAACAGCCCTGCAAGGTTAATATTTTTATTATTCCTCTTTTACTAATAAGGAAACAAAGACTCAGAGAGGCTCAGCAACTTGCCAACATGCCTCACTTTGTAGCCAAGCTGGGATTCCAGCCCAGCTGTCTCGAACTCCTAGTCTTCTGGGCTTAACTTGTATTACATCTACTACTTTAGCCAAATAAATTCAACCTTTTCCAGTGACGCCATACTTGTCTCCATGAAAAGTGCTCATGCTGGCATGAAACATTCTCGAGTGACTGCTTGGCCTTAAAGTGTGGGCTTCTCACTGCAGTCCTGGGAATCAGGTCTGCATTATCTCCTCACGTCCTGGACATACCTTCAGGCTGCGGACAGATGACTGGCTTTGTTAGCTCAGCCTCAGTTGTAAGGCAGTAGAGGCTCTTTTGTGTCGAGGATATGATCCTGCCTGATGCCACTTTATTAAAACCAGGACTGACTCCCAACAGAGCCTGCGATCTGAGGCTAGGGCAGTGAAAGCCGCAGCTGGCTCTGAGTTTGCAACGAAGGCGTCAAAGCAGAATCTGGGCTCTTTCTGTAAATAGTGCCTTTTGGTTTCTCCCTGTTTCTTCTTCTCTGGGGAAAGATTAAATTGATACAGCCTCTCAGTTTTTTGGCACTTCTGTTTCTCAACACAACCAAGGGAATATTTAAATCTGGCCTTTGAAAGTGTACCTCCAGGCTTGGAGGAATCCATTTTTACTTGTCTATTAATTAATTTATTCATTAAATCATTCAAAACTATAGCAACTGGGTTCTTGCACTTGTGATAAGGGAGACAAAGGTAAATGAAATGGCAATTGTCCTTTCCCTGGATGTCTTTCTGGATCATTTTATTTTCAAAATTTTCTGTGAGGGGCCTCAGTCCAGCTCTGTCTGCCTCTGAGAGTCTGAGTAATGGGACCGAGGTCGCATAAAGAGCAAGCAACACAACTAGGACTTGAATCCAGTTCTTTTCTGTCTCAATTCCAAGATCCCCCTGCCTCAAGTTTGAGTGTGTTTTCCTACTATGTCAGATACTTTCTCGTTTTTAGATTAAAACAGCAGAACGGGTTACTCTTCAGCTTGGAGAAAAGCAATAAGTGTTACCCATAATTCATCTCCCTCATTGTCCAGGCAGTGTTTGCCAGTTGACCACTTGTGGGGGCCAGGCAAGTGCCTGAAGCAGACAAGGCTGTGCCCTTGAGGAGACCATACCCTCCTGTGGACAGAGGCACGGCAGAGCACAGTTATAGGAGCTGAGCAGGAGGCATGCATGGCATCATAAGAACTTAGAGGAGGGGAGTTAATGCCAGCTGGGACAACCCTGGGCAGGCTGAATGGTGGGTGGAGCATGCCAGGCTGAGCTCTGAAGGGAGAGAAGGCAGGTCCGGCTGATTGAGAAGAGTTGAGTGGAGAGACCAGCGTATGCAAAGGTATAGAAATGTGTTAGGTTCAAAAGTGAAGGATGATCTCCATTGGACTCCAACAAAGTCCCCTTATTGGGGAATGGTGAGAAAGGCTGGAATTGTGAATGGCCTTATATGTCATGGCAGAGAATTTGAGCTTGAATCTTCAGGAAAAGAAGAAATTTTAAAATACAGCAATCAGGATGAGGTGTATGTTTTAGAAAAGCTGCACTGGATGGCAGGAAGGATAATGAATTGGAGGTGAATGGAGTAGGGCAAGAGTGGGGGAAGAGGGATGAGTTAGTTGGCTCCAAGATATGTGTAGCAGCTTTTGTGTGGCAGGACTCTGAATTCCTTACTGTCGTCCTATTATCCTCTAACAAACTGGACTTGGTAAGCATCACTTTGATACCCCGTAGGCACTCCTTGCCTCAAGCCTTCCTATAGGAACTCCCTCTCTCTAGTGAGAAAGATAGTCCCATTATTTCAGTACCAGGTACAGAATGTCTCCTGGAGGCTTATAATGCATTAGGGAGGCAGGCGACAGATATGGAACTACTTGAGGAAATCAGGTTACGCTCACAGGATGTTTAGAGTGAGCTTTAAAGAATGAGTAGGGTTTGGGATGATGAACCATGGCCTGGGAAGGTGATTGTGGAGAAAACTTTTTAGGCAGGGGCATGACCACGTCCACATCATGAGGGAAATAAGCTGGGGCTTAGCTCATGTTACATTTATAGACCTTTTCTTTCAGTTGGATCCACATCAGTTGATTCATTCTTGATTAATTGAAGTCATTAGTGATTGATATAAGTTCATGTTTATTAAGTGTACATTTTGCAGAGTGGCAAAAAGCCATGTTCCTCAAGGCTTTTTTTGGTGCCTTAGTTCTACAGGATGTTAATGAGTGTCATATATTAAAGAGTTTCTGGTTAAATATATTTGGGGGGAATGTTGGTATTCCTGACATTGCCAACAGGATTATCAGACAGTGAAACTCATGTTCTGAATCATTGGATAAAATAGGTTTGAACGGAGGTAAGAGGGAGCCTTTGTGAGATGGAAGGGCCTGCTCTCAAAACCATATTCCCTCACCCCAAACTCCTGCAGAGGCCACTAGGCTCTGTGTCTCCTCTAGGCCTGTAAAGATTGACATTATGGCACCAGAATATTGCAAAGCATGCATTTGCTGTCTCCAGTTCCAGACTGACAACTACTTGAGGACAGGAACCGGCCCCCTTCATCGCTGATTCTCGAGTGCATGACTGGTTGCCTGATGTGGCCACTTTGCCCATCTCTGACTACTTCCAAGGTCTGGAGTGTCCCTGACCATAGCATGGCCGAGGCCATATGCATTTTCCATTCACTGGCATCCCTTCAACACTATATGGCCCTTGCTAATGACCATTCCCCTCTGTGTCCATCCCCACCACTGACACAATATCTCCTGATCTGTTGCTGCCAACTCCCTGTTCTCTCTTAGCTCTTTGGACATGGGATCCAAGGGCCCAGCATGCCCCAGGCTCCAGCCCATGTTGGTTCTGAAATTTGTGATAGAAACTGAAGTCAGAGGGAGGTCTTTGGGATGCAGAGGGAATGAGAACCCAATCCTTTGATGGCTTCTCGGAGCCCTTTGTGGAAAGCACAAAAGAAAGGTCATGTGAACAAGATTCTGGGTTGAATGTTGGATCCCTAAAATAGCCGCTGTAATAACATTGTGCTGTGATTATTGAAAGCTTGAGTTAGCAATTGATTTCAGGCTGAGAGATCAATGTGAAAAGAGATTGCAATGCAGGATTATGAAGAAGCCATCCATGACCCCCACGCTTATGAAGCAGCCACATCCACCTCTACCAAAGTCCCTGTCACCTTATTGTAATTGCATGTCTATTGTCTATTGTGCCATTGTGAACTCCCAGAAGTTGGGGCCATCCCTGGATTATCTTTAACAGTGACTGGCTTATGGTAGGTGCTTGATTTATAATGCTCACAGCATGTCTTAGTTAAAGCAAAGATACAAAGCAATTAAATTACTTGGCTACAAAATTAATAAGGTAGCAGAATAGCGCTCTGAACCCAAGTCAGTCTCATTGCAATGCCCAAGTCTAGAACAGTAAAAGAGAGAAGGTCTGTGCATGTGAATGCTAGATATATCAATATATTAGCAATCAACTCTGTAGATGAGATTTGCTCCAGAGTCTGGGCAGCTCTGGTGCCCTCTGGTCCTGGGGGCATTTTTATGACCTAAATGCTACCAGGTATCATTGTCCCAGCATAAGAGTCTTACAAGATCTTACCCAAATCCTCATATATCTACATTCCATTGGTTACTGACTTCTTTTGCAGAGTCCTTGCTATAGCAAAGCTGTTAGTATTTTCTGAGCATTATCAGGTCTAGGGGAACATAAAAAGGTAACGGGAAGGCATGGGAAGGTAAATATTGTCTGAGGATTATGACCTTGAGATTGTTCCTAAATAATTGACACAGACTACCCATGTTGCCTCTGCTGCTCATGAGCTTTTGAGGTTTGGAAACCCTGACTCTGTTAACTACCTTATAAATGATACAGGAAGAAAAAGAGCAAATCTGAGTGGATACTTGATATCAGAGGGAGGATCCTGGACCTGAATTCCAACTACACTCTTTACCTACCATCCTGCTAAATCTCTTGGCATCTCAGTTACTTCATTTATAAATTGGGCTTCATGCATTCTTCCTTTTTCACAATTTCTCTTAAAAATGTTCTTGCTCATTTGATAGCTATAGTTTTCTCACTTGCTTCAGAATACAGCTATTGGTGGATGAGCCATGCTTGTCTAATTTAACTCACACTTATTAGTATGTTATATATATATATATATATATATATATAAACTCATTTAATCTCCACAGCCCTATGAGGTGGGTACTATTATTATCTCTATTTTATTTATGAGTAAAAGAGACATCGTGGTTAAGTGACTTGCCTGAGGTAATAAGTAAGACAAGAAGTGGAGCCAGGATTTGAACTTGAACCAAATATGAACCATATTTCAACATATGGTAACATTCTCTGCTTACTTTTTCCTCATTGTTGATTATCTAGGGCAGCCATCAAACCCAATCTGACCATTCAGAGTTTTTTCCTTGGGTTTGGAAAGAAATTATTAGTTTTCCCTAACTTCCACCTCATATCATTTTACTTTTACACTTTTATAGCAACTGTAACAATTCCTCAACTACATTAGGACTTTTAATCATGTCAAAGTTAATTGAAAATGGAATGGGATCCTGAGATTTTGAATGGGGACATCTGGTTAAACCCACATGAAACTGACCATATTGAAATCCAAGTCAACTTGCTCTTCTTTTGCCAGTAGAAGTAGCTTGCCTTCCACTGTCTGAGAAGATTAGTGTTTCGTTGCTTGAAAATCAGCAATAACCTCACCTGGGACAGTTGCTAATTCCCCTCAAAACTCACAACAGCCATTCCTATTTCTAGGAGACCCAAAATAATGTGAAGTTATGCTTTGGAAGGCAGATGCCCTCTATGACTCAGGAAAAAATAACTTATGTACAAAATGAATTAGAAAACATTTCTAATATATATTGGAAATATGAGGAAGGAGCGAGTAGATTCTAAGAATGTTAAATCAAGGAAAATGGAATATAATACCATATTAGACTGAACTAATAGATGTGAGTATGCTTTCTAAAGATTCCAAATTTAATATGTTATTCATGAAGTAGGAAATGGCTCTGACAGCTTACTGATTGGTTGACTGGAACTTAGACTTAATGGTGGGATATATTTAATAACATTGAGATGCCAGAGTTTCCCTGGCATGATATGGAAGAGAAAACAAAGGATTAGGAAAAAATAAACATTGGAGTAGAAGTATCATGTATGGGCTGCATATTCACCTCTGACTATGTGGCACAGTTACGGTATGAAGGCATTCTCTTAACTAAGGTGTTGAGGGGAACGCCTATCTCCTTAAAAATCTCTGATTTTTCTTCTTAGTAGGCCAAGTGTGATAATAGGGGAATCCTATTGAGATGGGCTGTTTGATTTCATTTCAGGTTATAGGAATCTGGAGTAGAAGGCAAGACCACTTCCTGGAAAAGAAAAATAAGATGGGTGCATTTACCATAAAGGCAACATTGAGATTCACAAAGTCTTGGCCTGTAGGTACCATTGGGCATTGTTAATTGATCATTGTGTTCCTAAAAATCCAGGAATGAAATAAATGCCCAGGATACTAGAGTGCTGCAGGATATATATAAAAGAAACACACACACACCCCAAAACTTAAAATTCTAGGTCTAATAGCCAGCAACCTAATTTTGAGCTTTCATGGTAGAGAGTTATTGCTCTTCACCCAGGTTCTAGGCTAAGACAATTCACAAGTCTAAAGCACGTTGAGTAAAGGGGACATAAGATCCTTTTGAGGAAGGATCCTGCAACATTGCCACAGGTACGTAATGTGAGGCTTCCTCCAAGCCTTCTTCAAATGAATGCATGACTGTTTATTTACTGTGGGAACGATACACAGAGAAAAAAAGAATGCTCAGATCATTTGGGGATTTGAGGCTTTGGCTCTGAATTTACAGTAACTCCTGAGAACCCCAAACATGCAGTCAAAGTGAGTATTTATAGCAGTCAGGTGATAAATCTTAACTCACATCCAGTTCTCAGTGTCCAGCTGTTTCATGGATGTACCCTGCGGTGATATCCCTAACTCTTCAATGTAATTGGAATAGACATTTGTAGCAAGTGGAAAAATCCCTGTATTGGACCTCTGATCCAAGGTGTGAGGGGTTTTCTGTTAAGAAGGGTTAAGTAAAGATCCTAGAAACTTCCAAGCTCCATTCTACCAAGATTATAAACCAGAGCGATACTTTATTCATGGGGAAAATTTCAGAGTTTAATATCGCCATTAAAGTCTTGAAGGGTACAGAAGTGCTGTGGAATAGCTATCACTGTTCCACGTAACTGACCAGTTTAGTCTACCCAAAAGTAAGACAAATATTAGATAATGTCTGTAGACGATCATGAACTTTAGCAGATTTGGCTCTAGTTGCAGTTGCTGTTCCAGATGTAGCATCAAATCAACATGACCACTTGCACTCATTAGGCAGCTATTGACCAAGCTCGTTTTTTTCCATGCCGATTCTCAAGACCACCAGAGGCAGCCTGCTCATACTTGCAGGACCAATAGTACTCGATCACGGGTTTGCCCTCCTCCCACTCTCCACCCTCCAAAAGGCTCCAGTGTGTGTTGTTCCCTTCTATGTGTCCATGTGTTTTCGCCCAGTGTATGTTGTTCCCCTCTATGTGTCCATGTGTTTTCATCATTTAGATCTCACTTATAAGTGAGAACATGCAGTATTTGTTTTTCTGTCCCTGAATTAGTTTGCTAAGGATAATGGTCTCCAGCTCCATCTATGTCCTTGCAAAGGGCATGATCTTGTTTTTTTTTATGGCTGCAGAGTACGGTGTATATGTACCATATTTTCTTTATTTTGCCTCATTGATGGGCATTTAGGTTAATTCCTTGTCTCTGTTGTGAGTACTGCTGCAGTGAACCTATGTGTACATGTGTTTTTATGATAGAATGATTTATATTCCTTTGGGTATATACCCAGTAATTGGATTGCTGGGTTGAATGGTAGTTCTGTTTTTAGGTCTTTGAGGCATCACAGTGTGGTGATGCCTA
Source organism: Sapajus apella (assembly GCF_009761245.1). Lineage (NCBI taxonomy): Eukaryota > Metazoa > Chordata > Mammalia > Primates > Cebidae > Sapajus > Sapajus apella. The sequence goes on along the minus strand of NW_022436943.1, from coordinate 57,501,081 downwards.
ATAACTAAATAACTAAATAACTAAACTAATTTACACTCCCACCAGCAGTGTATAAGCATTCCTTTTTCTCCACAGTCTTGCCAGCATCTGTTATTTATTGACTTTTATTTTATTTATTTGAGACAGAGTCTCGGTTTGTCACCCAGGCTGGAGTGCAGTTGCGTGATCTTGACTCACGGCAACCTCCATCTCCTGGGTTCAAGTGATTCTCCTGCCTCAGCCACCCAAGTAGCTGGGACCACAGGCACCTGCCACCACACCTGACTAATTTTTGTATTTTCAGTAGAGACAGGGTTTCACTGTGTTAGCCAGGCTGTTCTCAAATGCCTGACCTCAGGTCATCTGTCTGCCTTGGCCTCCCAGAGTGCTGGGATTAAAGGCGTTAGCCACCGCGCCCAGCCTTTTTTTTTTTTTTTTCCTAACTTAATAGCTATTCTGACTGGTGTTAGATGGTATCTCATTGTGGTTTTGATTTAGATTTCTTTCATAATCAGTGATACTGAGCTTTTTTCTCATGTGATTTTTGGCCACTTGTATGTCTTTTGAAAAGTGTCTGTTTATGTCCTTTGCCCACTTTTTATGTTTTTAAAAATTGTAAATTCATTTCAGTTCCTCATAGATGCTGGATATTAGATATTTGCTGGATACATAGCTTGCAATTGTTTTTGTCCATTCTGCAGGTTATCTGTTTACTTTGTTGATAGTTTCTTTTTGTTGTGCAGAAGCTCTGTAATGTAATTAGATCCCAGTTGTCAATTTTTGCTTTTGTTGCAATTTATTTTGGCCTTTTCGTCATGAAATATTTGCCCATGCCTATGTCCTGAACGATATTGCCCAGATTGTCTTCCAGAGTTTTTTTTTTATAGTTTTGGTTTTACATTTAAGTTTTTAATTCATCTTAATTTTTCTATATGGTGTAAGGAAAGGATCCAGCTTCAATTTTCTGCGTATGGCTAGCTAGTTCTTCCAGCACTGTGTATTGAATAGGGAATCATTTCCTCATTGAGTAGTGAGCATTTTTGATGCCTTAGAGAGATGTGAGTGAATTAGAGGGTAGAGGATAAGCTTTCTACAGAAACTGAAGTCCTCCTACCTCAGATAAGTTTCTTGAGAATATTCTTCCATGGTCTTAAGAATGCTGAGATATCACCTCCAAGATGAGAGGGATTTTGCTGTACCACACAATACCTACCTTGAAAAAAAATTTTTTAAAAAGCATGTTAGGTCTTTTTGGAGTTTGGAGACAACGTACAATACAGCCAAGTGTGGTACTTTGACACATCTAGAGTTATTGCAAAGCTGCACTCTCAACTAGAGACCAGGGCAAGAGAAGGCTCTGCAGCAATGTCAGGCTACAGGCAACTTTCTCTGCCACTGGGGCCTTGTGATTTAGCAGATACAATGATACTTACAGTGCTAGTGAAAATAGGGAGGCTGTATGAAACTTCTGGACCACAACAATAAAAGTATCACGGTGCAGACCTCTAGGACTTTGGAGGAAATCCATCCTCTCTTCTCAAAGTAACTATTTTTCTTTTGAGAGATGTGTTCTGGCTTGCTCCTCGTCCTTGTGATTGCCTAACCATGAAACACCCGGAGACCATGTGGGCTGAGCTTCACATCATGTATTGAGTGTTTCTGACACACTGTGGGAGTACACAGCAGTAATATATCATCTAGCAAAAATGATATGTATGAGACAGCTTGGCCAGGTTTGTAAGGTATAAATACGCGGCATGAGCAGATGGCTGCAACTCCTTTTACACTGTTGCATTGCCTCCTTTCCTCAATCTGTGAGCTCAGCACCATGGACTTGCTATTATCAAGACTAGCCTGGCTAACACTACTGCTAAGTGCCTAATCTTCCAAGTGTGGAGATCAGCAATAAGCACTGATATTGCCCCATTCCCTGGGAGATCAGTCAGTCACCGGGTAGTTTGTTTATTATACTGAATGTCTTCCATCATGAAGAGGATAAAGATCTATTCTCACTGAAATAAACATATTCTGGTATAGATTTACCTTTCTTGCTCACAGTGTTTGTGCTAACATCCCCATCCTCACACTCATAGAATGCCTTGTCCAGCATTACGCCATTCTGCATAGCATTGTTTCTGATCCAGGAACACATTTCCTAGCCAAAAATGTGCAACAGTGGGCTCATAACCATGGAATGATCAGGTATTACTACATCACTCAGCCAGAAGTCTCTGATCTAATCGGAATCTAATGGCTTCCTAAAGATGTACTTACAGTTAGGGGACAACATCTTGAAAATTTGGGGTTTTCTATTATAGGATGCAATGCATGTTTGGCAGTTTATGTTTTGAATCCGAGACAATTGCATATCTTTTCTATAGCCAGGATACATGGGTCTAGAAATGAAGGAGTGGGCTTGGGACTGCAACCTCTGTGTTAATAATCCACTTGCAGAGTTTGTGTTTTCTATCTCAACAATTTAGGCTTCTCATGGTCCAGAAATCTTAGTTCCCCAACGAGAAGGAGATGATGTCACTAGGGGAGGCAACAGTTGGATACAACAAATGGCGAGAAACAATTCTGTAACGCAGAACACTCTACAATTGTGTGGGTAGTGTTACCCAACTAATACCCCTAATGTAGCTTTACTGAACAGCATCAATTGGTGCCTGATACTCTCCAGGGAAAAATAATGTCACAGAGAAAACTAACCACACGCCTGAGGGACACAGTCACTATAGAAGAAAGACAAGAATATGAGATTCAGCTATAGTATACAAATAAAAATTAATGGTCTAGGTAGATCATAAATTTAAAATCAGCATAATAAATTTTCCTGCAGAGATAAGAGAGGATATTGGTAACAGGAAGCAGGAACAAGGAGTTAATAAAACAGAATCAAATTGAAATGTGTGGTGGGAAAAATATTATGTCAAAATAAAGAACACAGTAGATAGGGTACATGGTGGAATGCTTGTAGTCAAAGAACAAATTACCTAGAAAACCAGCCTGAGGAGCTCTCCCAGAAGACACCAAGAAAAATTAAAGAGTTGAGGAAATGTTCATCATCTTATGCTAGAAGTTCTGGAAGGAAAGGCACAAATAAATGGAAGGGAGAGAGTAGTAGAGGAAAAAATGACTTAGAAATTTTCAGAATTAAAGAATGATCACAACTCTTGATTATAGTCATGGGCAATGGCAGGTGCCTGTTGTCCCTGCTACTCAGGAGGCTGAGGCGGGAGGATCATATGAGCCCAGGAATTCAAGGCCAGCCAGGGCAACATAGTGAGACCCTGTCTCTAAAGAAAAATTTAAAAATTAAACCGACTGGGTTCCTGTAATCCCAGCACTTTGGGAGGCCAACGTAGGTGGATCACCTAAGGTCAGGAGTTTGAGACCAGCCTGACCAACATGGTGAAACCACGTCTCTACTAAAAATACAATAATTAGCCAGACATGGTGTCATGCACTTTATAGTCCCAGCTTCTTAGAAGGATGAGTCAGGAGAATCACTTGAACATGGGAGGTGGAGGTTGCAGTGAACTGAGAGTGCATCATTGCACTCCAACCTGGGCAATAAGAGCAAAACTGGGTCTCAAAAAAACAAACAAAAACACTCCTCTTGATTGAAAAGCTTTATTGACTATAAGACGGTGGACAAAGAAGAATAGACACTTTTTACATATTAGAGAAAAATTTAAGTCTATCAAAGAAAAGAGAAAATCCAAGGATGATAACAGATAACATTTATCCAGTGCTGCTGGCACTTCACATGGACGACCTTACTTAGTCCTTAGAGCAGTCTTAAGATGTGATCACTCCTATTATCACCATTTTGCATGTGAGGACATTGAAGGACAGGGAATCTAAATAACTTGCCACAGATCTGATAGCCAGGACATACGGTAGCTGGGATCTGAAGTCAGCAATCTCTTGCTCCAGAGTCTGAGATGTTAAGCATCAGGGATTCTTGCTTCTTGAAAAGCTGAGAGAAAGAGAAAGAGAGTGAGAGAGAGAGAGAAAAAAAAAATTACCCACTAAAGAACACAAACCAACTTGGCATTAGACTTTGCAACAGTAACAGTTGGGTCAAGAAGATGGAGAAATAACTTAAAAATATACAAGAGGCTGGGTGTGGTGTCTAATGCCTGTAATCCCAACACTTTGGGAGGCTGAGTTGGGCAGATCACTGGAGGTCAGGAGTTTGAAACCAGCCTGGCTAACATGGTGAAACGCTGTCTCTACTAAAAATACAAAAATTAGCTGGGTATGTTGGTGCACGCCTGTAATCCCAGCTACTTAGGAGGCTGAGGCAACAGAATCGCTTGAACCCAGGAGGCAGAGGTTGCAGAGAGCCGAGATCATGCCACTGCATGCCAGCCTGGGCAACAGAGTGAGACTCTGTCTCAAAAAAAGTTACGAGAAAGATGTGTACTGTAGAATTAGCTAAACTAGATTTTAAAAAGCTAAGTAAATTGCATGAAGAAATACATATGATAAGGGTGGAGGCATTCTTGCCTGTGGTCTATTAATCTCTTTCCATACTGTTGCTGTTAAATGTTGGGGAGAATTGTGACTTTGACGGTAATTTTCTCTGAAAGTCCAATTGACTGCTTGAGAAATAGGATGGAGGATAAATTATGGTCTAGCTCTAGTCAGGCTCAAACTTTTATTCTTTCTGCTTATGAGAGCTGCTGAGCTGAGGCCATGGGGCCAAGAGCTGATGCCATCAGCAATGTTAGAGAAACTCAGATGCCTCCTCTTTACATAGGCGGGCAGGCAGAGATTAATGCAGGAGGGGGTCATATGTGTTTGTGAATTTTACGATGCAATTTGCAGGCTATAAAATGGACAGGATGAATATTATAGAAATCCTGAGATGATTATTAAGTGAATGATTAGGTTTCATTTTTACTTCAGCTAAACATACTTAACTGGGCTTATGCTAATCAGTCTTGACATCAGACATGTACAGCTTTAGTGTTTGCATTAAGGATATGTCATTTAAACAGTTATTCAAGGGCACTTTTATTCTAATATCCACTAATGGCTCACCATCATGGAACCATGCCACTCTGAAGCTAGGTAAGGTTTTTCATTAGGGTTCTTAATTTTTATATAATAGATGAGGAAACAAAAACTCAGAGGAAATGTGTAATTTTTCCAAAGGTAATCCAAATAATAAGAGAAATCCAACACTTGACCTCATAACCAGTGATTCCACTTATATTTATTTATTGGGAACGTACAATATTTGTCAAACAATTTTAGGTATTAGGGCAGAGCAGTGAACAAGATGGTCATGGTCTCTGCCATCAGAGTTTACAATCTAGAAAAGAGAGAGTAAGTACAGGTGCAAACCAACAAATATAATAAAGATATGATAGGTGTAAAAATAAGAGAGTGGTGATTTAGCAAGTGGTGGAGAGGGAGGAAGCTACTTTAGACTGAGGGAAGAGGGAGGACACTAAGAGAGGTTTTATGTGAATGAAAATTTAGCCGTCTGAAAAGGTAGAAGCTGATTGTTCCAGTTGAGAGAAAATAACAGTGCAGTGTCCCTAAAGCAGAAGCAAGCTTGGCAAGTTGGAATGAAAGCTTAGTAGTGGCTTTGGAAATAAAGCAAGGGAAAAGAAATGGCACAGGATTAGGTGGGAAGGGCACACTTGGGTTAGTTTGCATGGGGTCTTATACATTATGGCAAAATGTTTGCACTTGATTCTGCAGTCCGTAGAAAGTTACTGAAGGGTTTTAAACGAAGTAGTGTTATAGCCTGATTTGCATTTCCCAGTAAGATCACGATGGCTGCTGGGTTGAGAGTGAATGAGTAGTGATGGGGCAAAAGAAGATTCAGGCAGACCCGTTAGGGGGTAATTTACTCAGCAATAAAGATCATGTTTCTAGCTAGCCTCTGAAGTTCTTCTGAATTCTATTATCCCATGATGGCATGAGATTTCTCCAAAGAAACTCAGTGTTTTTTGTTGTTGTTCTGACCTGAACCAAGTTTCAACTATCTTTCATGGTGCTAGAAGAAGTGTTAAAACAAAAAATCTTAATTTTAATTATTCTTCCACACAACGAGTATTGCTTGTGTTTCTAAATGCTTTTGTATCTGCATTATGCAACACAGTGATGACAAAGAGAGAAAAGGCATGGTCCTTGCTGCTGAGTGTGATGGGGAAGAGAAAATGGTTAATGCAGTGTGCAGAGAGGACACTGAACCTGGCAGCAGCCCGGAAAACTGGAAAAGCCAGGGGTACTGGCATGGGGATGTGACTGGGAGACAAAAGATCATATTTGAGCCTTATACATGCTTTTGACTGAGTCCTGCATGTTATGTATGAGTGCACCAAGGAAGGAAACTTTATGTAGGCAGAGGGATCAGCATTTGCAATCAAAGGTAAATAATAGACTGTAGGGAAGGTGTACATAATTGCCAATTGTTTGGTATGGCTGGAGCATACAATATGGGTGTACAGGGAAATTATCAGAAGAGGAAGTGGAAGAAGTTAAATTGTATGGTAGTGACTCTGCTTTGAATCCTGGATTACAATCCAGGTGTCCTTGGGTGATGCAGAGTCACAACTCTTGGTTGCAAGAGAAGAGACTTACCTAAGCAACTTAACCAGATAGGGACATTGTCATCAAATTGCATGGCTATGTCATGGGTTCCAAAGTAGGGATATAGCTGGACCTCTGGTAGGAGCCCAAATCAGTGTTTGTAGAACTGTAAGAAATCTGAAAGATTTTCCACTTTCTATCTCTTGTTTCTTTCTGTGTGTCTATTGAATAATTCTTACTGCAGGCTGATGTACCTGCTTCTTAGTCCTCAAGACTACAAATGACTCCCTAGTTTGCATTGTCTCTCTTTAAGAGACAGGATGAGGCACAAATAATGGACTCCAATCCAATTTCAAAAAAAAGCACTATTATTAGATCAATTTGAGTAAAGTACTCACTCCGATAATCTTTTTCCAGGAGGATTGGGCAAGCTTTATTACAAGCTCTGGTTCCCACCCTTGTGCTCATATAGTTTCTGAGCTACATTTTATAATATTCTCAGCAGTGTGCCTGGCATGTGGGATTGTTTCATAAATGTTTTTTTTTCCTTAATTTATTTATTTTACTTTAAGTGCATGCTATATCTGGCATTTTGTCTCATGTTATCCCTCCCCTTCCTCCCCACCCCCTGCTGTCTCTTCCCTACCCTTCCTAAACTGCCCCCAGTGTGTGATGCTCCTCTCCCTGTGTCCATGTGTTCTCATTGTTCAGCATCCAGCTATGAGCGAGAACATGCAGTGTTTGGCTTTTTGTTCTTGTGTCAGTTTGCTGAGAATGATGGTTTCCAGTTTCATCCAAGTCCCTACAAAGGACACGAACTCATCTTTTTTTTTATGGCTGCATAGAATTCCATGGTGTATATGTGCCACATTTTCTTTGTCCAGTTAATTATCAATGGGCATTTGGGTTGGTTTCAGGTCTTTGCTATTGTACACAGGGCTGCAATGAACATATGTGTGCATGTATCTTTATAGTAGAATGATTTATAGTTCTTTGTGTATATACCCAGTAATGGGATTGCTGGGTCAAATGGAATTTCTATTTCTAGATCCTTAAAAAATCGCCACACTGCCTTTCACAATGGTTGAACTAATTTACACTCCCACCAACTGTGTAAGAGTGTTCCTATTTCTCCACATCCTCTCCAGCATCTGTTGTCTCCAGATTTTTTAATGATCGCCATTCTAACTGGTGTGAGATGGTATGTCAGTGTGGTTTTGATTTGCATTTCTCTAATGACCAGTGATGATGAGCATTTTTTCATATTTTTCCTGGCCTCACATATGTCTTCTTTTGAAAAGTGTCTGTTCCTATCCTTTGCTCACTTTTGAGTGGAGTTGTTTTTTTCTTGTAAATCTGTTTTAGTTCTTTGTAGATTCTGGATATTAGCCCTTTGTCAGACAGGTGGATTGCAAAAATTTTTTCCTATTCTGTTGGTTGCCAGTTCACTCTAATGATTGTTTCTTTTGCTGTACAGAAGCTCTGAATTTTAATTAGATCCCATTTCTCTATCTTGGCTTTTATTGCCATTACTTTTGGTGTTTTAGTCATGAAGTCCTTGCCTATGCCTATGTCCTGGATGGTTTTTCCTAGGTTTTCTTCTAGTGTTCTTCTGGTGTTAGGTTTTATGTTTAAATCTTTAATCCACCTGGAGTTAATTTTAGTGTAAGATGACAGGTAGGGGTCCAGTTTCTGCTTTCTGCACATTGCTAGCCAAATGCTCCAGTCAAAAGACACAGACTGGCAAACTGGATAAGAAGTCAAGACCCATCGGTGTACTGTATTCAGGAAACCCATCTTACATACAAAGGCACACATAGACTCAAAATAAAGGGATGGAAGAAGATTTACCAAGCAAATGGAGAACAAAAAAAAAAAAGCGGGGGTTGCAGTCCTAGTGTCTGATAAAATGAACTTCAAACCAACAAAGATTTAAAGAGACAAAGAAGGACACTACATAATGGTAAAAGAATCAATCCAACAAGAAGAGCTAACGATCCTAAATATATATGCACCCAACACAGGAGCACCCAGATACATAAAGCAAGTTCTTAACAACCTAAAATGAGATTTAGACTCCCACACAATAATAGTGGGAGACTTCAACACTCTACTGTCAATATTAGACAGATCAACGAGGCATAAAATTAACAAGGACATCCAGGACTTGTATGCAGAGCTGGACCAAGCAGACCTAACAGACATAAACAGAACGTTACACCCCAAATCTACAGAATATACATTTTTCTCAGCACCACATTGCACTTACTCTAAAATTGACCACATCATTGGAAGTAAATCACTCCTCAGCAAATGCAAAAGAATGGAAATCATAACAAATAGTCTATCATAAATGTTACTTAAAAGAGGTTAGAGATATTGGCAGGGCTGCTATGTGAAGAATTGTGTAAAGGTCTATTTATGTTTGAAACAATGCCTAGCACACTGACGCAGCATAAAGAATCAATAAATGGTATCTGTTGTTACTGTGTCAAAATGCTCTGCTTATGTTTTTGTCTTCCTCAGAATCCTATTTCTTGGTTAATAAGTTTCTTGGTTACTAAGACTGAATTTGATACGTTTGTATTCTCAGCACCTTGGACAGCTCTTGACCGAGCTTAGGTACTGTCACCAATGCTACTAACCACTAGGCTAGGGCCCTCTTCTCAAATGAATGCCCCATTACCTCTTATATCTTCTCCCCACAAACTTGCACTTTCTGGAGCACTATAGCCAGGCCCAACTAAGACTTAGTACACTATTTCCCTGAACAGTTTATTTTGGGCCACTGGAACCCACTTGCCTTAGAATCTCAAGCGCTTCATCCCCCGCTCCCTCATCCCTCAGTTTTAGCTTTATCCTTCTTCCCACCAGCTCAAGTCAGTAAGACTCCAGCATGCCTTGCAGCTTATGGTGCCTGAGTTATCTCACTGCAGAGGCGCATTTGCTAGTTAGCACATTTGCTGCTTTAATTAGACTAGTTTTGACAAGCTCTGAAACTTTGTTTTTGGTTTTGATCTTTGGGATGATTTAAAGCACCATAAAGCTGTGTGATTGTTGTGGGTAGGTCACATATCCACCAACATCCATCTGCTTCATCAGAAAACTGACTCTCCCAAGCCTAGAATAGAGCATGGAAAGCACACAATAAAATGAGATTGCCATAGGTTAATGCTATTTTTCATGAAAAGCAGTTTTTCTTTTCTGTCTCTTGTGTTCTTGGCCTATTATTAAGTCACCATTTTGACCTTCCTCTCATTTTCAACCAACACAAAATAATTAACATCCGGATATTGCTGGATTGTTGCTTTTAGGGCAGATGAATATATTTGCATGGTGCCTGAGAATTTACAAAGAAAACTCTGGTGAATTATCTCAACACAATCCTGTGAAGCAAGGCATGGTTGCAATTATTGATACTATTTTACAGATAAAAGACCTGGAGCCTAACAAGGTCAAATGCTTAGAGTAAGGTAAAATAAAATAAGTATTTACTGCAATCCACTTTATTGCAGTGGGCAGTGAGAATATACCAAGTACAATAAAATATTACTTTGAAGTTCTCAATTGTGTAGCTTCTTTCAACCAGGGGTTTCCCTCTCTTCACTCATGTTAATTTTAATTTTTATTTTGAAGCAGAGTCTCATTCTGTTGGCCAGGCCAGAGTGCAGTGGCGTGATCATGGCTCATAGCTCACTGCAGCCTCCATCTCCTAGGCTGAAGTGATCCTCCCATCCCAGCCTCCCATATAGTTGGGACTACAGGCTCGCACCATCATGTCTGGCTAATTTTTAATTTTTTTGTAGAGATGGGGGTCTCACCAAGTTGCCCAGGTAAGTCTCAAACTCGGGCTCAAGTGATCCTCCTGTCTTGGTCTCTCAAAGTATTGGGATTGCAGGCATGAGCCACTGTGCCCAACCCATGTTTATTATCATTGGAATTTTGCTTCATTAGAGCATCACATTATACATATGCAGGCCACATGGAGGTTTCAGCTCTCGGGAAGGGAAGTTTGGAGTCTGTGCAGTTGGTTCTCTTCTTAGTCATTTCTCTGTTAAGCTCTGTTTCTACTGCAGGCACTGAAAAGACAGCCCTATCCTCTATACAGTTCTGCTTTTCCAAGACTTATTTAATTTAAACAGCCCCTGGGAGCTCCCCTTCCTTTCTTACATGATGAAGAAAAGTATTTATCTGCTCAGGAATGTTCATTTTGAACTATTTAACAAGGAAGAAGCAAACTTTGGGAGTTAATTAGGTAAGCCTTTTCCCACCATGATAATGCACTGGCCGCTGGCTTGCTGCTTATCTCTGATCCTCGGCTTCCAGATAACATTCTCCTAAGATTGTAATGAGTAATAAATATGATTTCTCATAGACACGATTCCAAACATGTCCAGGCCCCTTCCCTGTTAGTTGATCTGCTGCATCTCCAACTTCTCTCATCCCGTTATAAAATCCCATTACATAGCTTTTACTCTTCAGTTCTCCTTTTTGGAATTGGCCACTGAAATTCCTTCTCCTTATGAATATTCCAGTGAATATAAATACATTGGGAGGATTATTTCCCTTTGTCTATTGAGTGTAAAGCTTTGGCATCCCTCCTCAGCCCATACGTTCAGTCTGGCACTGATTCACATGTTCCTCCAGTTGGCTTTTCTGGTTTCTGGACACTAACAAACAGCATAGGATGAAAATCGTGACTCTGCTGAGCTTTCAATATATGACTAGCCATGACATTATGGAGGGGCACTTACAGAAGGTAAAAACAGGACATAAAAATGTCCCCTTGGCTTCTCATCCTTTCATGTCCACTTAATGTTCCTTCTGCACTGATCTGCCTCTGGACCTTTCCTCAACCAGTTCCTTTTGTAATGTCTCACCTTCTCCTCCCCTCCACCTGTGAAATCCTATCCATGCTTCAACATCTACATCAAATGACAACTCTCCTGTGAAGTGTGATATGACCTCTCCTTGTTCTGTGCAACCACATTAACAAGTATTGCTTCATTAGTGTCTCATCCAGCTTCCCCGGAAGCTGAATCTGAGAAGTTGTCATGCAGGTGATTTATTGAGGGGTGACTCAAAAGAGACCCAGGAGGGAGTAAGGGAAGCAGGGTGAGTCAAGAAAAGAAGATAGGAAAGAAAGCTGGGTGTCTGGGGAAGTCTGCCTTGGCCAATCCCACTGGAGGCTCAGGAGTGTGAATTGCACACAGTTGTCTTACCCAAAGAAAAAGCTACCCTATAACCCAGCAGTCTCTCTTCTAGATATATATGCTCAAAGGAAATGAAATCATTATCTCATAGAGATATCTGCACTTTCATATTCCCACATTCATTGCAGCATTAGTCACAATAGCCAAGAAATGGATAAAGAAACTATGAATAGGCCAGGTGCAGTGGCTCATGCCTGTAATCCCAGCACTTTGGGAGGCTGAAGGGGATGGATCATTTGAGGTCAGGAGCTCCAGACCGGCCTGACCAACATGGTGAAAACCCATCTCTATTAATAAAAAAATACAAAAATTAGCCAGGTCTGGTGACACATCTGTGTAATCCCAGCCATTCAGGAGGCTGAGGCAGTAGAATTACTTGACTCTGGGGAGTGGAGGTTGCAGTGAGCCAAGATGGAGCCTGGGTGACAGAGGGAGAGTGAGTCTCAAAAACAGCAACAACAACAAAACCAAAAATAACCCCTGTGAATATATATATTTATTTATATATAATATTAAGTTTTTAAAAAGGTGATCCTGCCATTTGCCACATAGATGGACCTAGAGGTGGACACTATGCTAAGTGAAATAAGCCAGACACAGAAAGAAAAATATTGCATGATCTCACTTATATGAGGAATATATGTATACATTGTATATATGTCATATGATATATCATATACATATGAAAGATCAAATACACACAGATAGAGAGTAGCATGGTGATGACCAGGATCAGAGTGGGAAGGAGAAAATGGGAAGGTATGTTTTCAAAGGATATACAATGGCAAACATGTAGGTTGAACAAATCTAAAGGTCTAATGTACAACAGGAGAACCGTAGGTAATAATAGTGTTGTGTAATCAAGATTTTTGCTAATTGAGTAGATTATAGCTACTCTTGCCACAGGGAAAAGAAAATAGGTAACTATGTGAGCTCATGGCTATGATAATTTGTCTCACTATAGTAACCATTTTATTATGTATATGTATCTCACAATATCATGTTGTATACCTTAAATATACACAATAAGATTGATTTTTTTAAAAACGATAACAGCTAGTCAGCCATTGCATATGAGATGTTCCATGCTGTGGAGGAAAGTGTACCCTCCAGGCATTTTCAGGGAATTGTTCTCATGGGTTAGCCAAGGGATACCCCTCAGAGCAGGGTGCAGCCTGAGCCACTAGCAGCAACACCAACAGCTGGATAAGGGGGCTTTGGACAGGAACCAACACAATCTGCTAGCAATACTCAATTAGGTAGCTATTACATGCTTAGAGCACCTAAAAGACCTCTATTACATACCAGGCACTTTCTGGGCAATTTGAAATCAAAGGTAGACGAGTTATGTCTGGGCAGAAATTTCTTGAAGGTGAACTTTCAAGCACAGGATTAGTGAGACAGGATCCCGGAACCTGAGATTGGAGTCCAGGGGTTTACACGAGCAAGTCTGAATTTCAGTTATTGAAACAGCTCCAGGCTGGGATCAGCAATATGTAAAATGAAGTTATCAGAGAATTTGAATCTTCATTCCCTGGTTCCCCTGCTAGCCTGTGGAAGAGCAGGCTTTTTCTTGGGCTACTTTGAGGATGAGCCTGAAGATTTGAGTCAGTGGAGGGAGGTGCTGGTTGAGGAGCAAAGAGCTTGGCAGGAGGCTGATCAAACCAGATTAACAGAAAAGGGGATAGTTTACTGGCTGATGACAAAGAACTGGGGTTAGAACTAACTTCACTTAGGGCAGAATCAGAAAGTTATGGATCTGTCCTCAGTCCCTGTTGCTCCATCTCTCAGCTCTGCCTCCCTCTGCGTTGTCTTTATTCGTATGCAGCTTTTTTTTCTTGCACTGGCTCAGAGAAACTCCCGGTTATATTTCATCAGTTTAGTAATCTATAGGTGAAAGAGAGCCTCTTTCTCAGTAGCTCTAGCAAGTCTCAGGATTAACTTCACTGGGTGGATTTGAGTCCTGTGATCAAAACCAAAGCCATTCCTGTTGCTGGGGGATGGAATTTGCAGATTGGATGGGCTACACTACATGCCCACTGGGGACCCCAAGTGAAGCACAGTTGCTGACAGGGCAGAGTGAAGGAAACCCCCTTTCTCCAGGAGAGATATGCAAGAAAGGCAAAACCATCAAACATGTTCTACTGCCGCTCTCCACAATTAGGTTTTCACATTGCTGGCGTATAGCCTGATTGAGCTTACACATGGCAAACTGCAGGGCCATGAGTTCATTGCCATCGGCAAGCTCAGGACACGACTGATTTGACAAGTCAAATTTAATACTGGGCTCGTAAAGAAGTTTCTCATTTTCATCTGACAGTTTTTATGATGGAAGTCAAGCTCACTAGCTTGTAATTGACAGGATTTTTATGCATTTTGGAGAAGTTACAGCATCCAGTGCCCTACAGTTTGCAATCTATACAGACATTTCTGTTAACCTTGCAAAGCCTGAGAACTTGGCTTCGACATTTTGTCACCGATCTTGTCAATTTCTAGACAGGTGAATTCACCCCAATCTCTTTGGGTTGTTCCTTTCCTTAAATTTAAGAGTTATTTCCTTGGACAAGGCCAGTGTCAGAGGCTTGAATATTGTTGTTTGTTGACTTGTGTAACTTCTTGGAAAATGATTTTCTTGCTGTGATGCGAAATTGGCTTTTCATCTTTGGTGACAGAACACTCCTCACATTTCCTGTGTTTGAAGGCACACAAATCTATTAAGGGGATATGCATGGGCTTTGAAAACCAGACTGCTTACTTGCATGGAATTGGAGAATGATGACTGATCTTTGAGATAGCTTTAAAAGAGTCATTCTACACATTCTTACGTTTCCTTAATACTTTATAATTTTATGGCACTGCAATTTAAAGACTAGGTTTTTGATTTATAATGCTGGGGAAAATATTATTTTTCAAATATTCCCAATATTTGAAATATTCAATATTTGAATATTCCATAAATTCCGTTATGTTTCTCACTATAGCATCCAACAGTCCATCCTAGGAGTATTCTTTCTAGAGTATGTGTTCTACTTTCATGCTAGCCTAGATTATGGGTTTCTCAAGGGCATCACACCTTCACTCCACTATGGATCTGGTGAGCATGCTTAATTTAAGCTTGGGTAATGATAACATGGATGGTGCAATAGTTTGGGATGGTCCTTTGGATGTGGAGTAAGTTTGTACGTCAGACTTTTAGTTCATTCATTCATTTTGAGTTCATTCATTTGAACTCATAAATTAGTTCATTCATTCATTTATTTTCTTCAGCAAATATTCATTGATTATTACTATGATTAAGGCATTGCTCTGGGCTGAGGAAGCAGAAGAGAACAAACACAAAGCCCCTGGCTTCAAGGAGCTCACATTCTACTCGGAGAAACAAACAATAGACAGGCACCCCAATGAATATGTAGTGGGTGTAGTAGTGACAAGAGCTCCAGGAAACAGCACCCAGGGGAAGGGGAAGGGAGGCTGGAGGAAGGCATGGGGGTGTCTATGTAGGTTGTTAGAGGATACTCCTCTAATCAAGAGGAAACAAAAGAGGCCAGGGGATTATCTGGAAAACTAATATCCTATGCCTGGTGAACTTTAGGAAAAGCAAAGGGGCCAGTGTGCTGGGATGGAGAAGGCAGTGGTGGAAGGTGACATAAGAAAGTGGCAGGAAGACAGGGTGTGTAGGACGTTGGAGGCTGTTGTTAGAATGGCCTTTTACTCTGAATTAAATGAGAAGCCATTGGAGGGTTTTGAGCAGAGGAAGGAACTAAATAAGCATGTGTTGAAAGGATTCTGTCTGTGCAAATTAGTTGTTGCTGATGGCTCAGAAGAGCAGTGGTTTATTTTTCTCCCTATCCTGTGGGTTGACAGGGCAGTGGTCTGCTGGTTTCACCTGACCACACTTATGTGGCTGGATCAGCCAAAGGACTGGCTAGGGGATGAGCTCTGTTGCAATCACTGAGACATCTGGTCCCCGCTCTCCATGTGGACTTTCATCCTCAAGGAGGCTGTACCAGGTTGGGATTGCTTCTGGGATGCTGGCAGCATTCCTAGAGAGCAAGCACTTCTTAAGCTTCTGTTTGCTTCATCTGTGCTAAGTCACAGTGTCAGCCCGGAGTCACTGTGGGACAACATGTGGATGTGGATACCAGAAGGCATGGTTCATTGGGGACAATTAGTGTAATCAGCTACCACTCCAGATGCGCTCTTGAGGGCAGACTTGGAGAATGAGAAATGGCAGAACAATAAAGTCAATTCAGAGGCGATTGTTGTAATCCTTAGTGGTTTCTCGGTGCAGGGTGACAGTGGCAGAGTAGTAAGAAATTATCCAATTATGATCATATTTTGAAAATAGAGGCTAAAGGGCTTATTGATGAATGATGCATGAGATGTGAAAGAAAGAGGGGAATTCAGGATGATCTCAAAGTTTGGTCTCCAGCAATTACAAGGATGGAGTTGCTATACACCAAGAAGAGACTATGGTGGCGGGGGGCAGAGTTTTTTTTTGTATGTGGGTTGAACAGAGTAAGGGGGTGTAAGAGTTCTGCTTTGGAACTGCTAAGTTTGAGATACCCGTTAGACATCAACTTTTGTATTAAGGATTTAGAGGAATGAGTCTGGAATGAAGAAACAAATTTGGGAATTACCAGCCTGTAGATGGTGTTTAAAACTCTAGAAGAGTTGCCAAGGGAATAATTCCAGCTCTGCCACATACAAAATGTAGGTACCTTGGGCATATGCAAAAGTCTGTTTTCTCACTGGTAAAATGTTGATTGATAATGGCAGGTTCTTCATAGGGCTCGTGTTTGAAATAATCCACATAAAATGATTAGCACAATGCCTGGCATGCACCCAACAAAGTTAGATATTATTATCAGTGTTCTACACTTGGAAAAAGTTTACTTGGTTGACTCATTCACTAGGATGGACATTGATTGCAGGAATAGGCTAAGAAGGAGAGATTTTCTGTTTCAGAGACACTTGAGAAGCAAATAGATAAATAACCCATGTAAAGGGTTTATCAATGCCCTTGATTAATGGCAGAAGGTCCATTGACCACAGTTCTTGGTCATCTAGCCTTAGAAAGTTGGTGCTGGAATCCTGATACTATCACTTTACTGATCATCTTTCTAAGCCAGCAGTCTCCAACCTTTTTAGCACCAGGGACTTGTTTTGTGGAAGACAATTTTTCCATGGACCGTGGCAGGGTTGGGGGATGGTTTTGGGATGAAACTGTTCCACCTCAGATCATTGGGCATTAGAATCTCATAAGGAGCACTCAACCTGGATCTTTTGCACAGGCAGTTCAGAATAGGGTTCGAGCTCCTATGAGGATGCTGCTGGTGATCTGACAGGAGGTGGAGCTCAGGACACAATGCTCAATCACAGCTTGTCTTCTGCTGTGTAGCCCAATTCATAACAGGCCATGGACTGGTACCCAGTTTGCAGCACTGGGGTTGGGACCCCTGCTCTATGCCTGGATTTTATCATCTGTAAAAGAGACATGAAATAGTATTCACCGTGTATTAAATAAATTCTTGCGACATCTTGAGATTCTAGCATAAAACTAGTTCTCATTAAATATCAACAGTGATGATGGTGATGATGATGTTGATCAGACTCTTGTTAGCATTTGAACATCTCTTTCCTTTAGACAAATATATGTGGAAAGAAAGACATTGCGAGTCATTCATTATGGTAATGGAACTGTATTGAACCTCTACCTTATGCAAGGCGATGCCTTGGACCTGTGTGATCAGGATGCCAATGAGGGGGATGATGGAAAAATCTCTTCCGTACCCTAGAAGGATAGCTTTGAAACTTCCAAAAAAATAAACTCTGTCTGAGCCCCAGTCAAAATTTTACATTTGAAAGTGAATCTTCCAGGACAAGGTTGAGGCAACTTGGCAGCCCAGCCTCTAAAAACCTGCTTTGCCATCGCCTTGGTTAAATTTATTTCCTGCCTAAATAGAAATCCTCACTCTTTTATACTTTTTTAGCTTAGCAGTATTAAATTCAGCGTCAAGAACATTTATTTTCAAGAGTGTCCCTGGTTTGCTGAGTTTGCAGAATGACAAAAAAAGGAACATTGTTTCTATTTGCCATTTTAATTTTTGCTGATGTTTTTCATTTATAAATATGAATAGAGACCCCACCTGCTCTTCACTGTTTGTTCCTTCGCTTCTGTGCATTTTCCACTTTTTCTTCCCTGTGCTGGGTCCCTCAGATTTAACATGGCTTCATTATCCATACATAATGTGTATTTCACATCCTTTCTGTCAAGGCATTTTATATGTGCGTTTCATAGCAGAGTCTGATTGTAAATTGGTTGTAGAAACTTGGTTGACTTCCTGTCTGTGACATTTCTGATGGATCATCCCTATTTATACAGAACAGCACAGTGTGTGCAAAGTTACACGGCTCCTCGCCATGCTTAATGGGTTGGAAGGAAAAAGCCGGCAATCCCACTGTGAAGAGAATCATCCACTTCCTTTTTGTGCAGCAGTCAGAAAAGTCCAGTGTGGAACACAGGCTGTGAAAGACTCAGGCAGCTGATTCAAGTCCTGGCCCTTCTACAAAGCCTTCCCGAAGAGTAACTCAGTCTTGGAAGTGACGCTGGGGATTACAGGGTGAAGAGCATGGCTGCTGAGTAGACCAACTGACATGGAGCCCCACCTGGGCCATTTGTGGTGTGTGTCCATGTTAGTGTCTTCATCTGGATAGGGAGATAGAGATGACTTATTTTGTGGGACCGTCTTAGTCAGTTTGGGCTCCTGTAATAAAATATCATAGACTGGGTAGCTTATAAACAACACAAAATTATTTCTCACAGTTCTGGAGACGGAGAAGTCCACATAAAGTTGCTGGTGGATTCAGTGTCTGGTGAGGGCCTGCTTTCTGGTTTATGGATGGTGCCTTCTCACTGTGTCCTCACATGGTAAAGGGGGCAAAGCAGAGCTCTATGGCCTCTTAAATAAGGACACTAATTCTATTTATTGTGTGATTAGCTCTTATCATCTAATCACTTCCCAGTGGCTCCACCTCTAATACTATCACATTGGTGATGAGGTTTCAACATGTAAGTTTTTTTGGTGGAGTGACACAAACAGACCATAACAGGAGACATCTGTGATTTTGGCAGGTCTGCTCTCTACCATTGTCTAGTAGACTAGATTCATGTTACCTGATTTTCTATCCTCTGACTCTTGAATTCATCTCATCAACAGTCTTTGGGTTTTAACCCTTTAGTACTTTGTCAGAGTGGAGTACAAATATGTTTGCTTTCATGCATTTGGAATAAGCAGAACTTACTAATAATAATGAGGAATGGGATCCCTCTCTCCTTCTGCAGCTCCCTTTATTGGCAAGGAATGGGGTTCCTTCTTCCCATTGTGGGACAAGAGGAGAATACAGTTGTGTACACCTTCACTTTGGGGAAAGAGAGAGGACACTTCTTGAGATTTCTTGCTTAGATGGAGACTGCACAGATAGATAAAAGAGGCCATCGCACAACCTCCATGAGATTTAGAGCTCTGCAGGACAAGTGCAGCTGAGCTCAGGGGAGCTACTCAATAAAAAGTACTGTGGTGCTCAGTCGTGATCTGTCTTCTTTCTGAGTTATAGGCAGACCTCAACTTCCATGCTTGCTTTCTTTTTTTTTCAATAATGTACAATTTTTATATTACATTCTGATATCCCCAAATAGTTTTCCATGCACTGAAGCAGGCCTTTTAGTCACTGCCTCCTAATGATGATTTTGAGATTTTACCGGGTAAGGGCTGCAAGATGCTCCTTGCCAGTGGGAATGTGATGGAGAATCAGGTCTCTGTTGATTCCCTGGCACTTGGTGGTGCGTACCCTTCCTCCACATTAGACAGAGAAACAATTATGGTCCCCATTTCTCTAAACCCATTTCTCGTCAATCCAGGTAGAAGGGGCACCAGTGAGTCTCTCAACCACTGCAGTCCTAGAGTCTGCTCTCCTGGACCAAGCTGCTCTCCAGCTTCCTTGCCCATTAGGCCACATTGACTTTATTATGTCCTCCTTCTGTGGAGGAAGAGTGCATGGTGCTATGCATGGGTGTGGAGACTCGCCAGTCCATCATAAGGATTTGTTTTGCAATGACAGAGGAAATCTACCACTGTGTATTGGCAAGGTTGGGGCCCCGAAAGTTCATGCAGTGATCTTGGTATCACTTGTTTTTGAATAACCTTTGTATCAAGGCATAATACACATGCAGAAAAGTACAATAATTGTATGTGTATGGCTTGATGAGTTTCTACAAAGTGAACACACTTGGGTGACCAAAATCCCTATCACCAAAAAATTAACCACTAATTTTATTCATCATCACATATCTTCACCTATTTTTTTTTAATTCTGTATGAATGAAATTATATAGTATCTGCTCTTTTGGGCTTAGCTTCTTTGGCTTACTATTGTGTTTATGGGGCTTATCCATGGTTTTCATATAGCGGTGGTACCATTTCACTGCTGCATTCTTTGCTGTGTTTGAGTATGTTACAACTTACTTATTTGGCTGCTGTTGAACAGCTTTGTCCAATACCAGGCTATGGTGAATAATGTTGTTTTGAACATTCTATTACACTATTACATGTATTTTGGTGCATATATGTATTTGTTTTTTGAATATATACCTAAGCATGGAATTTCTGGGTCTTAGAGTACATGTTTGCTTTTGTGAGTACACCCAAACAATTTTCCAAAGTGATTGCTAAACTCACATCAACAGCAGTGTAAGAGTCCCAGTTGCTCTACATCCTTGTCAGTCTTTTTATACTATTCTGGTAGGTGTACAGTGGTATCTTATTGTGGTTTTATTTTGTATTTCTGCATGACCAGTGGTGTAAAGAATCTTTTCACATATTTGTTGACCATTTCGATATCCCTTCTATGAAGTGCTTGTTTGAGTCTTTAAATCACAATCAATGGGTTGTCTGTGTCTTTCTTAGTGATTCGGAGTTTTTGCAGTATCTTGAATATGAGCTTTTTGTTGGATGTGTGTACTACAAATATCTTATTCAGCGATGACTTCTGATTTAAAAAAAATTTTAGATCTTGAAAAGTCTAATTCCAAGATGGCCATTTAGGAACAGTTCAGGATTGCAGCTCCCAGTAAAAGCACAGAGGGTGAGTGGACGCTGCATTTTTATTGCCCACACACTAGGAAATTCCCAGGCAGAGGAGCTCCACGGTCGCCAGCGCGGCTGTTTCAGCCAGCGTGGCTGTGCTGGCTGGCGCCGCTGCTTTGCCCCGCGCGGCTACTTTGTCGGCGCCCCGGAGCAGTGGTTCTCCATACAAAATACACAGGTCTGGGTGCCCTTTTGGCTGGCAATTGGAGCCACGGGAAGTCGCCCATTCGTCTGTTTAAAAAGGGGACTGAGCAGAGAACCAGGACAGTAGATTCCAGGGCAAAAAAAAAAAAAAAAAAAAAAAAAAAGCACCACAAACCTCAGTGCCGCTGTTTAAGCCAGCGCAGTGAGGGGCCGCAGGGGAAAACAAACAGACCCCGGCGCCTCTTCAACAGGCGACTGGAACACCAACTTAAAAAAGGCTCTGAGGCAGGGAGCCAGGCGATCAGGCTCGGCTGGCCCCACCCCCACAAAAGAACAGCAACCAGAAACTCTGGATTGAGAGTTTCACAGCAAGCGCAGCTGAACCCAGGATGGTCCAGCTCTGTGGGGGAGGGGCGTCCACCATTACAGAGGCAGCCCGCCAGGACGGAAGTAGTCGGCCAATGCTGAGGCAGCCCGCCCTTGCTGAGGCAGCCCGCTGTTGCCAAGGCAACCCGCCACAGCAGAGAGACTCCTCCTCAACAGAGGCGGGCCACCATCGCCAAAGCAGTTCTAACTACACCCATATAAACAGGGCTGCAAGGAAGTTCACTCGGCAGCGGGGTGGAGCCCACAGCAGCTCAGCAAAGCCTCTATAGGCCGACAGTGACTAGGCTGCCTCTTTGCTGGGCAGGGCAGGTCTGAAGGAAAAAAAAAAAAGAAGGCGGCAGCATAACTGAAACTCATAAATAAAGCCCTAAATCCCTGGGACAGAGCACCTGCGAACAAAAAGCAGTTTATGAGTTCTGCTGCAGCAGACCTAAACATACCTGCCCAGCAGCTCTGAATGAACAACAGAGCTCACAGCTCACCATTTGAGCTCCTATAAAGAAGAGACCTTCTCCTCAAGCAGCTCCCTGACCCCTATATATCCAAAGAGACACCTCATAAACGAGATGTCAGATTGACACTAGGCGGGTATCCTTCTGGGACAAAGACAGCAGAAGAAGAAAACTGGTAACAACCCTTGCTGTTCAGCAGCTGCTGCAGGTGAACCCCAGGCAAGCAGGGCCTGGAGTGAACCTCAGCAGACCTACAGCAGAGGGGCCAGACTGTCAGAAGAAAAACCAAGAAACAGAAATAACCTCATCATCAACAAACAGTACGTCAATCTGTAAGATTTGAGACCCAATCTGAAAGCCAACAACTACGAAGTCGACAGGTGGATAAATCCTTAAAGATGGGAAGAAACCAGCGCAAAAAGGATGAAAACACCCGAAACCAGAACACCTCTCCTCCTACAAGGGATCACAACTCCTCACCAGCAAGGGAACAAGGTTGGAGGGAGAACGAGTGTGATGAAATAACAGAATCAGACTTCAGAAGGTGGGTAGTAAGAAACTTCTGTGAACTTAAAGAACATGTTCTAACCAAATGCAAAGAAACTGAGAACATTGAAAAAAGATTGGATGAAATGCTAACGAGAATGGACAAAATAGAAAGGAATATAAGTGAATTGATGGAGCTGAAAAAGGGAACACGAGAACTTCGCGAAGCATGCACAAGTATCAACAGCCGTATTGACCAAGCAGAAGAAAGGATATCAGAGGTCGAAGATCAACTCAATGAAATAAAACGGGAAAGGAAGACTGGAGAAAAAAGGGTAAAAAGGAATGAACAAAATCTCCAAGAAATGTGGGACTATGTGAAAAGACCTAATCTATGTTTGATAGGCGTACCTGAATGCGACGAAGAGAATGAATCCAAGCTGGAAAATACTCTTCAGGATATTATCCAGGAAAACTTCCCCAACCTAGCAAGGCAGGCAAACATTCAAGTCCAGGAAATACAGAGAACACCACAAAGATATTCGTCAAGAAGAGCAACCCCAAGGCACATAATCATGAGATTCACCAGGGTTAAATTAAGGAGAAAATACTAAGGGCAGCCAGAGAGAAAGGTCGGCTTTCTTCCCTTACCCACAAAGGGAAGCCCATCAGACTCACAGCAGATCTCTCAGCAGAAACCCTACAAGTCAGAAGAGAGTGGGGGCCAATATTCAACATCCTTAAAGAAAAGAACTTTGAACCCAGAATCTCCTATCCAGCCAAACTAAGCTTCATAAGTGAAGGAAAAATAAAATCCTTTGGGAACATGCAAGTACTCAGAGATTTCATCACCACCAGGCCAGCTCTACAAGAGATCCTGAAAGAGGCTCTACACATATAAAGGAACAACAAGTACCAGCTCAACTAAAGGGCAAAACACCCAGCTAGCACCAAAATGGCAGTATCAAATTCACACATAACAATATTAACCCTAAATGTAAATGGACTAAATGCCCCAATCAAAAGACACAGACTAGCAAATTGGATAAAAAGTGAAAACCCATTGGTGTGCTGTATCCAGGAAACCCATCTCACATGCAAGGATACACAAAGGCTCAAAATAAACGGATGGAGAAAGATTTACCAAGCAAATGGAGAGGAAAAAAAAGCAGGAGTTGCAATTCTCATCTCTGATAAATTAGACTTTAAAGCAACAAAGATCATAAGAGACAAAGAGGGACATTACATAATGGTAAAAGGATCAATGCAACAAGAAGAGCTAACAATCCTAAATATATATGCACCCAATACAGGAGCACCCGGATACATAAGGCAAGTTCTTAATGACTTACAAAGAGACTTAGACTCCCACACAATAATAGTGGGAGACTTTAACACCCCATTGTCAACATTAGACAGATCAACCAGACAGAAAATTTACAAGGATATCTAGGACTTGAACTCAGACCTGGACCAAGCAAGCCTAATAGACATTTACAGAACTCTCCACCCCAAATCTACAGAATATACATTCTTCTCAGCACCACATCACACCTACTCTAAAATTGACCACATAATTGGGAGTAAATCACTCCTCAGCAAATGCAAAAGAATGGAAATCGTAACAAACAGTCTCTCAGACCACAGTGCAATCAAATTAGAACTCAGAATTCAAAAACTAACCCAGAACTGCACAGCTTCATGGAAAGTGAACAACTTGCTCTTGAATGTTGACTGGATAAACAATGAAATGAAGACAGAAATAAAGATGTTCTTCGAAACCAACAAGAATGAAGACACAACATACCAGAATCTCTGGGACACATTTGAAGCAGTCTCTAGAAGAAAATATATAGCAATAAGTGCCCACATGAGAAGCAAGGAGAGATCAAAAATTGACACCCTATTGTCAAAACTGAAAGAGCTAGAGGAGCAAGATCAAAAAACTCAAAGTCTAGCAGAAGACAAGAAATAGCTAAGATCAGAGCAGAACTGAAGGAGATAGAGACACAAAAAAACCCTTCAAAAAATCAATAAATCCAGCAGATGGTTTTTTGAAAAGATCAACAAAATAAACAGACCACTAGCCAGATTAATAAAAAAGAAAAGAGAGAATAACCCAATTGATGCAATAAAAAATGATAAAGGGGATATCACCACAGATTCCACAGAAATTCAAACCATCATCAGAGATTATTACAAACAACTCTATGCACACAAACTAACAAACATGGAAGAAATGGATAAATTCCTGGACACTTGCCTCCTGCCAAGCCTAAACCAGGAAGAAGCCGAAACCCTGAACAGACCCATAACAAGGTTTGAAGTTGAGGCAGCAATTAAGAGCTTACCACCCAAAAAAAGCCCAGGTCCAGATGGGTTCACAGCTAAATTCTACCAGACATACAAAGAGGAGCTGGTACCATTCCTTCTGAAACTATTCCAAACAATACAAAAAGAGGGAATTCTTCCCAAATCATTTTATGAGACCAATATCATCCTGATTCCAAAACCTGGCAGAGACTCAACAAGGAAAGAAAACTTCAGGCCAATATCCATGTTGAACATAGATGCAAAAATCTTCAATAAAATACTGACAAGCCGATTGCAACAGCACATCAAAAAGCTTATCCACCATGATCAAGTAGGCTTCATCCCGGGGATGCAAGTCTGGTTCAACATACGCAAGTCTATAAACGTAATTCACCACATAAACAGAACCAAAGACAAAAACCACATGATTATCTCAATTGATGCAGAGAAGGTCTTTGACAAAATTCAACAGCCCTTTATGCTAAAAACCCTCAATAAGCTAGGTATTGATGGAACGTATCTCAAAATAATAAAAGCTATTTATGACAAACCAACAGCCAATATCATACTGAATGGGCAAAAACTGGAAGCATTCCCCTTGTAATGTGGCACCAGACAAGGATGCCCTCTCTCACCACTGCTATTCAATATAATATTAGAAGTTCTAGCCAGAGCAATCAGGCAAGAAAAAGAAATAAAGGGCATTCAAATAGGAAAGGAGGAAGTCAAATTGTCTCTATTTGCAGATGACATGATTGTATATCTAGAAGACCCCATCGTCTCAGCCCCAAACCTCCTGAAACTGATAAGCAAATTCAGCAAAGTCCCAGGATACAAAATCAATGTGCAAAAATCACATGCATTCCTATACACCAATAACAGACTTAAAGAGAGCCAAATCAAGAACAAACTTCCATTCACAATTGCCACAAAGAGAATAAAATACCTAGGAATACAACTAACAAGGAACGTAAAAGACCTCTTCAAGGAGAACTACAAGCCACTGCTCAACGAAATAAGAGAGGACACAAACAGATGGAGAAACATTCCATGTTCATGGTCAGGAAGAATCAATATTGTGAAAATGGACATACTGCCCAAAGTAATTTACAGATTCAATGCTATCCCCATCAAGCTACCAATGACCTTCTTCGCCGAACTGGAAAAAACCACCTTAAACTTCATATGGAACCAAAAGAAAGCCCGCATAGCCAAGTCAATTCTAAGCAAAAAGAACAAAGCAGGGGGCATCACACTACCGGACTTCAAACTATACTACAAGGCTACAGTAATCAAAACAGCATGGTACTGGTACCAAAACAGAGATATAGACCAATGGAACAGAACAGAGGTCTTGGAGGCAACACAACCTTTCTACAACCATCTGATCTTTGACAAACCAGACAAAAACAAGCAATGGGGAATGGATTCCCTGTTCAATAAATGGTGTTGGGAAAGCTGGCTAGCCATGTGCAGAAAGCAGAAACTGGAGCCATTCCTGACAACTTACACTAAAATTAACTCCAGATGGATTAAAGACTTAAACATAAGACCTAACACCATAAAAACCCTAGAAGAAAATCTAGGCAAAACCATTCAGGACATAGGTGTAGGCAAGGACTTCATGACCGAAACACCAAAAGCATCGACAACAAAAGCCAAAATAGACAAATGGCACCTAATCAAACTCCACAGCTTCTGTACAGCAAAAGAAACAGTTATTAGAGTGAATCGGCAACCAACAGAATGGGAAAAAATTTTTGCAGTTTACCCATCTGACAAAGGGCTGATATCCAGAATTTACAAAGAACTAAAACAGATTTACAAGAAAAAATCTAACAAGCCCATTCAAAAGTGGGCAAAGGATATGAACAGACACTTTACAAAAGAAGATATACATGAGGCCAACAAACATATGAAAAAATGCTCATCATCACTGGTCATCAGAGAAATGCAAATCAAAACAACATTGAGATACCATCTCACTCCAGTTAGAATGGCGATCATTAAAAAATCTGGAGACAACAGATGCTGGAGAGGATGTGGAGAAATAGGAACACTTTTACACTGTTGGTGGGAGTGTAAATTAGTTCAACCATTGTGGAAGACAGTGTGGCGATTCCTCAAGGACCTAGAAATAGAAATTCCATTTGACCCAGCAATCCCATTACTAGGTATATATCCAAAGGATTACAAATCATTCTACTATAAGGACACGTGCACACGAATGTTCATTGCAGCACTGTTTACAATAGCAAAGACCTGGAACCAACCCAAATGCTCATCGATGATAGACTGGACAGGGAAAATGTGGCACATATACACCATGGAATATTATGCAGCCATCAAAAACGATGAGTTTGGGTCCTTTGTAGGGACATGGATGAACCTGGAAACCATCATTCTCAGCAAACTGACAGAAGAGCAGAAGATCAAACACCGCATGTTCTCACTCATAGGCGGGTGTTGAAGAATGAGAACACATGGACACAGGGAGGGGAGCACTACACACTGGGGTCAGTTGGGGGGAATAGGGGAGGGACGGTGGGGGGTGGGGAGCTGGGGAGAGATAGCAAGGGGAGAAATGCCAGATGTAGGTGATGGGGAGGAAGGCAGCAAATCACACTGCCACGTGTGTACCTGTGCAACAATTTTGCACGTTCTTCACATGTACCCCAAAACCTAAAATGCAATAAAATAAATAAATGGGGGAAAAAAAAGTCTAATTTACCAATCTTTTACTTAGTGATTAGTGCTTTTGTGTCCTGTTTAAGAGAATGTGGCCTCTTCCAAGGCCATGTTTATATTATCATCTGGAAACCTTATTCTGTGTTTGTGTGTGTTTGTGTGTGTGTGTGTGTGTGTGTGTGTGTGTGTGTGTTTGTGTGTGTTTAACACTTAGGTCTAGAGTTTATCTGGGATTAATTTTTGTTTGCAGTGTGAGATAGGGGTCAAGGTTTCTTATTCTTTTTCCACTGGGAAATTCTAAAACCTCAATATCACTTGCTAAACAAAACAAGACACCTTGTTCCCACAACTCTGCCGTGTCACCTTTGTCTTACATTGAGTGACTTTATCTGTGTGTGGTCTATTTCTGAATTCCCTATTCTGTTCCATTGGTCATTTTCCTCTCCTTGTACTAATATTGTACCATCTTAATTACTATAAGCTCGACAATCTCTATTCTAAAATCTTCAACATTGTTTTCATTCAAGATTTTCTTGTTTATCTTGGCTCCATGCATTTCCATATAAATGGACAATCAGCTATCAATTTCTACCAAAAAACCTGCTGAGATTTGGAATGGCTTTAAATCTTTAGATCAATTTGGAGATAACTTACTTACATCAGTAAAATCCTGAATCTTCTGGTCAGTACTTTCAACTATGCTCCACTTGGCTTTCTAGCTGCTGGCCTTCTGTCTCCATGAATATACACAATTATTTATCAATTAAAAATAGAAAGGGAGCCTGCTGGGTCTGATGAGGATGAGAACCACTAGTTAGTGGTGCATTGTATTTCCAGCTTCCTTTAGGGCTTACCTTTTGATGTAAAAAACAAAAACAAAAAATTTAAAATTTTTTTTGCAAAAGCCTTCAAGAGAAAATCATTTTCTTTATGGATTTTCAAGGCTTTGTGTTGACTGCCTTGGCAGTCCCAAACTCAAATTTTTATCTCTCCAGGCTATGAGATGACAAAAGCTCTTTTGAGAGCTGCTGTTTCTTCGATTTCACCTTCTCAGTTTCCCTTCCCCATCTATGACAAGAATCTGCAAAAATTCCCACATGAAAAAAGTGATGTGCCAATGTTGAATCCATCTCAAGCACTTTTCTTCTCTGTAGTGTCTTGGCCACTTGATATCCCGCCTTGACATTTTTTTTCCTTTAAATTTTTGTTTTTTTTCTGACCACGTTTTTTTTTTTTTAAATTATCCAGTGTTTCTAGTTTTTTAAATTTTATTTTGGCCTGCAACAAACTAATTTATTACAGCTGGAAACCAAACTATCTTAGTGATCTCACTTTTTATGTATCTTTCTTGGTCTGAGGGAACAGAAATACTTGGATGAACAATATGTAAAGATGTTATAATATCTTAGCATTCTAAGGAAGGAAGTGCTGTCCCCAAAGCCTGAAATTTTACTGTTTGATAATAGGAGATTGGATTTTTAAAGATGTAAATTGTTGGGTGTGGAGGTGGAGGGCAGCTTATATGTAAGCCCGTATTTGTCCTGGTCATGAAAACAGCTTGTTAGCTCCTATTTGCATCTGTATTTTATAGGGAGATGTTCAGCAAACACTAACTGAACTAAACTAAAAACAGGAAGCTTTGCAGGAGGAAGTAGTTCTGCAAGCAAAACCAGAAAACGTGACTGAATCTAAGATAGATAGTGAAGGTAAGGTGGGTTGTAGGAGGGCTGTGGCCTTGGAACGTGGCTGACCTGGGTTTGAATTTTGGCTCTCACCTGCCAGCTCTGTAACTCTGGATAAGTTTAAGGAGTATGAGGCTTGTTTGAGTTGGGAAGTGCAGTCAGCAGTCAGTTAGATGAGTCCTAGGATAGGGTTTGATCATCGTGATCTGTGAATTATCATGCAGTGTTGAATGAGGCCATTGGGAGAGAAATGGGATTAGAAGTCCAATAACAGTGTGTGGGGAAACTGGAAAAGAGGACACTGGGGAATACTCGGGCAGTAGAGGTGTCTTTGAAGATTAGAAAACGGTCAGAGAGGTAGAAAGATATCTGGAAAGAGTGGAGTCAGCAAAGCTGCAGGCAGTTTCAAGGGAAGGCGTGCCTGTCTTCTCCTGGTGAGTACTCACAACACTCCAGATGTGCTGTGGGTGCTGGCTCCCTATGTGCTTCCCTGGGGGGAAGTTCTGTTCTGTTCTGCATGTTTGTTTGTTTGTTTATTTGTTCTCTCTCTCTCTCTGTCTGTCTGTCTCTATTGGTAGAATGAGACAAGGAGAAACTGTATCTGAATTTACACAGTATTTTACAGTTTTCAAGTACCTTCTTTATGCCTTTGTTCCATTTATTCATTTTTTTGGATACTTATGACCATGGCGTGTAATATACAGACATACCCCAGAGATATTGCAGGTCCAATTTCAGGCCACCTCGATAAAATGGGTATCACGATAAAATGAGTCACACAAATTTTTTGGCTTCCCAGGTCACATGAAAGTTATGTTTATGATATATTGTAGTCTATTAAGTGTGCAATGTCATTGTGTCTAACAATGCATTAGTGCATTTCTGAAGGGCCGTAGGATTTTTGGAATGGCAAATAAGAATTGGCTTCAACTTTAAGTCACTAGCTGCATTAGCCCCTAACAAGACAGTCAGACAGAAGCCAGGTATGGTGGCTCATGCCTGTAATCCCAGCAATTTGGGAGGGCAAGGTAGGCGAATCTGAGGCAAAGAGTTTGAGACTAGCCTGGGCAACTTGGCAAGACCTTATCTCTATAAAAATAAAATTTAAATAAAAAAAAATTGAGTCAGCCTGCTCTTTGAAGCTTTGGAGCCAGGCATGCACTTTTTTCTATCTATGAAAGTTCTAGATGATATCTACTTCCAATAAAATACTGCTTTGTCTTTATTGAAAAAATCTGTTGTTTCATGTGGCCACCTTTATTAATGATTTAACTAGGTTTTTGGACAACTTGCTGCAGCTTCTCCATCAGCACCTGCTGCTTCACCTTGCAGTTTTATGTTACAGGGATGGCTTCTTTTCTTAAAACCGCATGAGCCACCCTCTGCTAGCTTCACTTTTTTTCTTTCACAGCTTCTTTATATCTCTCATGTTTCATAGAATTAAAAAGAGTTAGGACCTCTCTCTGGATTATGCTTTGGCCCAAGGGAAGGTTGTGGCTGGTTCAATTTTCTATCCAGACCACTACAGCGTTCTCAGTATCAGCAATATGGTTAATTGACTTTCTTATCACTCATAGGTTTACTAGAATAGCACTTTTAGTTTTCTTCAGGAACTTTTGTTCTGCACTTACAGCTTGGCTAACTATTTTATACAAGAGGCCTAGCTTTTGGCCTGTCTCACTTTTTGACATGACTTCCTTACTAAGCTTAATTATTTATAGCCTTTGAATCAAAGTGAGACATATAAGTCTTCTTCCTTTCATTTGAATACTTAGAAACCACTGTAGCCTTATTAATTGGTTCAGTTTCAATATTGTCTCAGGGAATAGGGAGGCCTGAGAATAGGAAAGAGATGGAGGAAGAGCTGATTATTGAAGTAGTCAGAACACACAACATTTATTGATTAAGTTTGCCATCTTAAATGGGTTTGGTTGGTGGTCCCCCTCCCTCCCAAATTACAATAGTAACATTAAAGATCACTGATTGCAGATTTCCATAATAGATGTAATAATAATAAAATGTTTGAAATATAGCAAGAATTACCAAAATGTGACATATCCAGTACACACTGATGCAAGGGGTGGACTCTCAAGGTCTTGGAAAGCTCCACCCCTGTGTCTCTGTGAGGCTCAGCTCTGTTGGCTCTGTGGCTGCCCTCAAGGGCTGGTGTTGAATGTCTGAATTTTCTAGGTGTATGGTGCAAGCTGTCAGTGGATCTATGATTCTGGGGTCGGGAAGATGTGGCCCTCTTCTCACAGCTCCACTAGGAGCCTTAGTGGGGATTCTGTGTGAGGGCTTCAACCATGGGGCCTGAACCCCATGAAGCAGTGGCCTGAGCTGTACATTGGCCCCTCTTAGCCATGGCTGGAGCTGGAGTGGCTGGGATGCAGGGCACCTTGTCCCATGTCCCAAGGTTATACAGAGCAGCGGGGCCCTGGGCCTGGCTTGTGAAACTATTTTTCTCTTCTAGGCCTCCAGGCCTGTGATGGGAGGGACTTCTATGAAGGTCTTTTCAATGCCTTGGAGGCATTTTCCCTGTCATCTTGGCTATTAACATTTGGCTCCTCTTTACTTGGGCAAATTCCAGCAGGCAGCTTGAATTCCTTCCCAGAAAATGGGTTTTTCTTTTCTACTGCATGGCCAGGCTGCAAATTTTCCAAACTTTTATGCTCTGACTTCCTTTTAAATAGAAGTTCCAGTTTTAGATAATCTCTTTGCACATGCATATGAGTGTGTGCTCTTAGAAGGAGCCAGGAGCATATGCTGCTAGAAGCAATCAGATCACATCTTGAATGCTTTGCTGACTAAAAATTTATTCCACCAGGTATCCTAAATCATCTTTCTCAAGTTTAACGTTCCACAGATCTCTAGAATAGGGGTACAATGCTACCAGTCTCCTTGCTATAGCATAGCAAGAGTGACCTTTACTCCAGTTCCCAATAAGTTTCTCCTCTCCATCTGAGACCAGCTCAGCCTGGACTTTGTTGTCCCTATCACTATCAGCTTTTTGGTCACAGCCATGCCACAAGTCTCTAGGAAGTTCCAGACTTTCCCTCATCTTCTCGTCTTCTTCTGAACCCTCCAAACTCTTCCAACCTCTGCCCGTCAGCCAGTTCCAAAGCTGCTTCCACATTTTCAGGTATCTTTATAGCTATGCTCCACTTCTCTAGCACCAATTTTCTGTATTAGTCCATTCTGGCATTGCTATAAAAAACTACCTGAGACTGGGTAATTTATGAGGAAAAGAGGTTTAATTGACTCACAGTTCCACAAGGTATACAGGAAGCATGCCTGGGGAGGCCTCAGGAAACTTTCAATCATGGCAGAAAAGTAAAGGGGAAGGAAGCACCTTCTTCACATGGCAGAGCAGAAGGAAGAGAGAGAGAGAGAGAGAGAGAGAGAGAGAAGTGGAAAATGCTACACACTTTCAAACAACCAGATCTTGTTAGAATTCACAATCATGAAAATAGCAAGGAGTAAATCTGCCCCCATGATCCAGTCACCTCCCACCAGGCCCCTCCTCCAATACTAGGAAATACAATTTGACATGAGATTGGGTAAGGACACAAAACAAAACAATATTATTTTTTTTTTTTTTTTTTTTTTTTTTTTTTTTTTTTTTTTTTGCAATCTGATTTTGGTATCAGGGTTATGTTAGCCTTCTAGAATGACTTAGGAAAAGTTTCTTCTGCTTCAAATTTTTTCTGGAATTTTGAGAAAAAATAGATTCTTCTCAAAATTCTTCTATAAAGGTTTAGTAGGATTTGGTGGGGAAATCATCTGGTCCTGGACTTCTCTATTTTAGGAGATTTTGTGTTACTGATTTAATCTTGTTACTTGTTATTGATCTGTTAAAGTTTTCTATTTATTCTTGGATCAGTTTTGGCAGGTTGCATATATCCAGGACTTTATCAATTTCCTCTAGGTTTTCAAAGTTATTGGCATCTAGTTGTTCATAGTCATCTCTAATGATCCTCTGTATTTCTTTGGTGTCCGTTGTGATGTCTCTTTCTTTATTTCTGATTTTATTTATTTGGTACTTCTCTTTTTCTTAGTACTCTAATGGTTTGTTGATTTTGTTTATCTTTTCAATAAACTAATTTTTTGCTTTGTCTTTTGTATTCTTTCTAAGCTTCAGTTTTATTTCTGGTCTGACCTTTATTATTTATTGTCTTCTAATAATTTTGGGTTTGATTTCTTCTTCTTTTTCTAGAATCTTGAGATACATTACTAGATTATTTGAAATCTTTCTAGTTTTTTGTTGTAGGAATTTATTGTTATAAAATCATCTTTTAGTTCTGTTTTTGCTCTTTCCCATAGGTTTTTATATGTTGTGTATTTATTTTCATTTGTTTCAAGAAATTTTTAAATGTCATTTTAAATTTCTTTCTCCATTGGTCATTCAGGAGCATGTTGTTTAATTTTCATGTATTTGCATAGTTTTGAATGTTTCTCTTTTTATTAATTTCTAGTTTTATTCCACAGTGTCACATAAGATACTTTATGTAATTAATTTGTAAGATGTTTTTGAGATTTGTTTTATGTCCTAAGAGATGGTCAATGCTGAAAAGTGTTCCATGTGTGCACAACTATGTATTATGCAGCTGTTAGGTAAAATGTTCTGTGAATTTCTATTAGGTGCATTTGGTCTATAATGCAGTTTAAAATCAATATTTCTATGTTAATTATCTGTCTAGATGATCTGCCAAGTGCTGAAAGTATGGTGTTGAAGTCCCCAGTTATTATTGTATTGGAGTTTATCTCTCCCTTTAGATCTAATAATATTTGCTTTATATATCTGGATGCTGTGGTATTGAGTGTATATATATTTACAATTGTTATATTCTCTTGCTGAATTTACCATTTTGCTATTGTATAATGTCCTTTTTTTGTCTCCTTTTACAGATTTTATATTGAAATCTGTTTTGTCTAAGTATAGGTAATCTTGCTCTTTTTGATTTTTGTTTGCATAGGATCTTTTCCATCCCTTCATTTTCAGTCTATATATTCTATATATGTCTTTACAAGTAATGGAGATTTTGTAGGCATATATTTGGGTTTTAAAACATCCATTTAGTCAGCCTGCATCTTTTAAATGAAGAATTTAATCCATTTACATGCAAAGTTATTGCTGATTGGTACTTACTACTGTCATTTTCATGATTGTTTTCTGTTGTTTTGTATGTCCTTTGCACTCCCTCTCTCACTATTTATTTTTGTGGTTGGTTGGTTTTCTGTAGTGACAAGGTTTGGTTCCTCTCACTTTTTTTCTTTGTGTATTGGCTATACCAGTGAGCTTTATAATTTTGTAAGGTTTTCGTGATGGCGATTTTTGTCTTTATACTTTCAGATGTAAGACTTCCTTAAGTATTTCTTGTGAGGCTGATCTTGTAGTAATCAAGTCCCTTAGTCTTTGCTTATCTGTGAAAGGCTTTATTTCTTTTTTACTGTTGAAGGATAGCTTTTCTGGGCACAATATTCTTTGCTGAACATTTTTTTACCCGCAGTACTTTGAATATGTCATCACAGTCTCTCCTGGCTTGTTAAGTTTCTGCTGAGAAATCCACTGTGAGTCCTTTATATGTTTCTGCTAAGAAATCTGTTAGTCATTTATATGTGACTTAACACTTTTCTCTTGCTGATTTTAGAATTCTTTGTCTTTGTCTTTTGACAATTTGACTATGATGTGCCTTGGAGAGAACCTGTTTGAGTTGAATCTATTTGGGTTTTTCTGAACTTCCTGGATCTGAATGTCCGTCTCTTTTTCAAGGCTTGGGAAGTTTTCAGCTATTATTTTATGAAATGTATTTTCTATACCTTTCGCTTCTGTTTTTCTTTGGAAACACCTATGATGCAAGCATTTGTTTACTTAATGGTATCCAATAAATTCTGTAGGCTTTCCACATTTTTTAAAAATCCTGTATTTTATTTTTGTTCTACCTGTGTTGTTTCAAAAGACTTGTCTTCAAACTCAGAAATTCTTTCTTCTGTTTGGTCTAGTCTGTTACTGAAGGTCTTTATTTTTTAAGATTTTATTCACTAAATTTTTCAGCTATAGGATGTTTTATTCTTTTATATGATATCTTTATTTAATTTATCATTCAAATAATAAATTGTTTTTTTTTTAATTTCATTGAATTGTCTATCTGTATTTTCCTGTATCTCACTGAGTTTTCTTAAGATTATTATTTTAATTTCCTTTTTTCTGGAATTTTGTGTATTTTCTTATGATTGGAATCTGTTACTGGAGAGTTATTGTGCTTTTGGAGCTGTCATGTTTTCTTGCTTTTAAAATGTTTTGTGTGTCCCTACATTGATTTCTATGCAGGTGGTGTAATAGTTGCCTCTTCCAATTTTAAAAAGTAGGTTTTATAGTGAAAGACTTATTCATATGGATGAGTCTTGGAGTCTTGGTTTGGTGGGGTCTACTAGCTTTGGTTCTATGTGGACATAGCAGTACAGTTTACATGTAGTTTCTTTCATTGTAATACATGCTAGTGATGTTGCAAATGTCTCGGTGGCCTAGGCTGAGAGTATATGGTGGTGGTAGTGCTATATAGATACACATGCACGCGCGCGCGCACACACACACACACACACACACACATATGTATATATGTATTTATTATACTTTAAATTCTGGGGTACATGTGCAGATCTGGCAGTATTGTTACATAGATATACGCATGCCATGGTGGCTTGCTGCCTCCATCCCCCCATCACCTACATTAGGTATTTTTCTCAATGTTATCCTTCCCCAATCTCCCCACGCCCCAGTATCCCTCCCCTAGTCCCCCACCACATAACAGACCCCAGTGTGTGATGTTTCCCTCCCTGAGTTCATGTGTTCTCATTGTTCAACACCCACCTATGAGTGAGAACATGCAGTGTTTGGCTTTCTGTTCTTTTGAAGTAAGTTTGCTGAGAATGATGGTTTCCAGATTCACCCATGTCCCTGCAAAGGACATGAACTCATCCTTTTTTATGGCTGCATAGTATTCCATGGATATATGTGCCACATTTTCTTTATCCAGTCTATCATTGATAGGCATTTGGGTTGGTTCCAGGTCTTTGCCATTGTAAACAGTGCCACAATAAATATACGTGTGCATGTGTCTTTATAATAGAATGGTTTATAATCCTTTGGGTATATACCCAGTAATGGGATTACTGGGTCAAATGGTATTTCTATTTCTAGGTCCTTGAGGAATTGCCACACTGTCTTACACAATGGTTGAATTCATTTACACTCCCACCAACAGTGTAAAAGTGTTCCTATTTCTCCACATCCTTTTCAGCATCTGTTGTCTCCAGATTTTTTAATGATTTCCATTCTAACTTGCATGAGATGGTATCTAAATGTGGTTTTGATTTGGCATTTGTCTAATGACCAGTGATGAAGAGCATTTTTTCATATGATTGTTGGTCACATAAATGTCTTATTTTGAAAGCGTCTGTTCATATCCTTTGCCCACTTTTTTTTATAGTGTTGTTTGTCTTTTTCTTGTAATTTGTTTTCGTTCTTTGTAGATTCTGGATGTTAGCCCTTTGTCAGATGGGTAGCTTGCAAAATTTTTTTCTCATTCTGTTGGTTGCTGGTTCACTCTAATGATTGTTTCTTTTGCTGTGCAGAAGCTCTTAAGTTTAATTAGATCTCATCGGTCTATTTTGGCTTTTGTTGCCATTGCTTTTGGTGTTTTAGTCATGAAGTCATTGCCTATGGCTATGTCCTGAAGGGTATTGCATAGGTTTTCTGCTAGGGTTTTTATGTTGTTAGGTCTTATGTTTAAATCTTTAATCCATCTGGAGTTAATTTTTGTATAAGGTGTAAGGAAGGGGTCCAGTTTCAGCTTTCTGCACATGCCTAGCCAGTTTTCCCAACACCATTTATTAAACAGGCAATCCTTCCCCCATTGTTGTTTTGGTCAGATTTGTCAAAAATCGGATAGTTGTAGATATGTAGTGTTACTTCTGAGGCCTCTGTTCTGTTTCATTGGTCTATATCTCTGTTTTGGTACCAGTACAATGCTGTTTTGATTATTGTAGCCTTGTAGTATAGTTTAAAGTCAGGAAACATGATGCCTCCACTTTTGTTCTGTTTGCTTAAGATTGTCTTGGCTATGTGGGCTCTTTTTTTGTTCCATATGAAGTTTAAGGTGATTTTTTTTCCAGTTCTTTGAAGAAGGTCAATGGTAGCTTGATGGGGATAGCATTAAATCTATAAATTCCTTTAGGCACTGTGGCCATTTTCATGATATTGATTCTTCCTAACCGTGAGCATGGAATATTTTTCCATCTGTTTGTGTCTTCTCTTATTTCCTTGAACAGTGGTTTGTAGCTCTCCGTGAAGAGGTCCTTCACATAGTGCAGTTTTATTGGAGGTAGACTCAATTGGCTGTTTCTTAGGTCAAGGGCACCTGCATGCACATGGTGGGTCAGGCAACTTGGAGTCTGGCTTGCTGGGGTTGGGGCCATGGAGCTATTTCTCAGACACAAGAGGTGGATCCAACTGCTTGGATGGTATAAAAGTGTGTCCACCAGGGGTGTCCCATGTGGTTGTTTCTCAGTTTCAGAATGTGGGCGTACAACTACTCAGCTGGCCTGGAGCATGTCTTCCAGGCATGGCCCACGGGGCTGTTTCTCAGACCTGGGACATGAATGCAAGTCTATTTGGCCTGGGAGTGTGTATGTTGGGACAAACTACATGGCTGTTTCTCAGGCTTGGGACAGGGTTTGTATTAGTCTCTTCTCATGCTGCTAATAAAGATATACCTGACGCTGGGTAATTTATAAAGGAAAGAGGTTTCCTTCACAACTGTAGTGGACTCACAGTTCCATGTGGCTGGGGAGGCTTCACAATCATGGTGGAAGACAAAGGAAGAGCAAAGGGACATCTTACGTGGTGGCAGGCAAAAGAGCTTCTGCAGGGGAACCCCCATTTATGAAACCATCAAATCTCATGAGACTGATTCATTGTCATGAGAACAGTACGGGGAAGACCTGTCATCATGATTCAGTTACTTCTCACTGGGGCACAGCCAAACCATATCAGGGTATAAAACAGGTTGGCTGGCCTGGGGCATGTCTGCTGAAGGTGGCTAACAGGGCTGTTTCTCAAGTCCTGACTAGGAGTACAGAACCTTTGGGCTGCGCTGGGAATGTGTTGTAGGGGGATACTGGGGGCTTTACTCAGGTCCTGGGAATGGACTCATAACTGCTCCACTGGCTGCGGGGAGGTCAACTACTCTGGCCTAGGGACTTCTCATGCTCAGGGAAGAGCATGCCATGGTTTGGCTGGCTTAAGGGCAGGTTCTTTCTGGGCAGACTGGCAGACTGTTCCTCTAGCTATTAATAGACATGCAGGTGGCTTTCCTGCTGCACAGGACCAGAGTTATAGCTGAACCTAGGGGTTCAGGCTCCATGCAGCTAGGGTTGTGGTGTTCAGCCACCTCTGTGGGCTTGGTGGCTTGAAGATGGAGTCCCAGTGCTGGAAGGGTGCAATGACTACTGACCCCAGAGGAGGACACACTCCAGTGGTGGCTTCTGTCTTAAGATGGCACTGTGCTGCAGTAGCTTGGCTCATGCAGGGGTGAGTGGTGGGTGGGAACTTCACCTAAGGTGCTCCTAATCTGGGCAATGCCAGTGCATGAATTCTTGGTAGCTGTCCAAAACAGGCACAGGGCTTGTGAGGACTGTAGAATTCTCCTGTCATAAGGACTGTAGGCATGTAGTGGCAATTGGAGCTGGTGGGATTGTTCTTCTGCTCACTTTTTTCTCACAAGGGAGGGTCCCTCCTGACTTCAGGCAGGCCCAATCTGGGTGGGAAAGATGGTACTAAAGAGACTGGGCACATCCACACTGCCCTCCTGGACTTCCAGTTACCACAGGTGCCCCTCCACTCTCCTGCTGCACACCAGTGCTCTCCCTTTGACATTATTGCTACATCTTAGCTGTTTAGTCATTGCCTTGGTCCTTTCTTGTGGGAGAAATGAGTGCCAGGTGTCTCTGGTCAGCTATCTTGCCGATGTCTCTCACTCTCTTCTATAGGCTGTCACTATATACAATAAGCAGTGGCACCGCAGAAAGAAAGAGTTTCTGAATTGAGGGCATTGCTGGGAAGGGAGTATGAAGCAAGTAGTGGTGGAGGAGAACTGGAGTGGGGAGATGAATGTGGCAAAAAGAAGGTGAAAAAGCATAATTTTTATAATTTTGCAATATATTAGCTTGGGCTGTTTCTTTTGCTTTTGGCTGTGGGCTATTAAGAAAAATGAGCTACATTTGAGTTTCAGTTCTGTTGTGAACTAATTATGTGTTCTCCAGAAATTGAGTTCTTCCTTGAGTCTTGAGTTCTTCATTTGTAACAGGAAAAAGATGCCACGTTTCTGTGGGTTGTCATAAAGTTAAAATGTAATAGCAAATTCTCAAGTGCTCTGTAAATAAGAAGGTTATATATTTGCAGGTTTTATTATGCAGCTGACCACATGACATTGTCTTAGATACTACTTGAAGTTTTGTTTTGTATTTTGTGGTGTGTTCTGTTTAATATCCTCTGGATTCTTTCATTTGTTGCATGGAAAGTGTTGGTCAGACTCAGCTGTGATCCAGGGACCTGTGATTTGTGGTTTCTTGCTATTTCTTTCTTACTAAATGCTTTTTTCTCCAATTTTGTCACTTTCAGAAAATGAAATGAAAACACAAAGCAATTCTCTCCCCCTGGATTTTGGCACTTCTTCAAGATTCCTATCTCCTTTGGTGAAAATGAGTTTCCTGAGTCCTGGACCCAGATTTCCCTTGGGGCTTCTGAGGCTGTGTGCACTGAGTGGTGCTTGAGGGCCTGGAGGTGTTAAGCAGAGCTTGAGTTGGGCCTGGCTCAGGGCTGGGGACTAGGATGTGTGGAGGACATTTGTCTTTAACCCCTTCTACCTTCTTCTGTGTCCTCCTCGGCCTCCTATAGTATTCCTATAGCGTCCATCACCCACTCCTTGAATAGTATCACCCTCTGAGAACAGAATGACTGACATCTCCAAGAAGTGCCTGAGCTGCATTTTCAATCTATAAGTTGATAGTTCCCAAAGTGCATTCTGCAGAACATAGTTCTGCAATATGCTCCATGGTACAAAGGTTCTAGAGTCAAACACATTCTGCAGACTCTGCTGACATTGCTCTTTTGAATATTTTGTTGATTCTTAATGCATAGCTTGTTAAGCATCCTGAGAATTTTTGCTTTTTACCTATTGAAACATTTCTCATTTTCTTCTCATTCTGGGACTCTTCGCACACATGTGCTATTGTTCCACAAATCCCTGAGGAGGTCTCTGATACTGTCCTACATGTCCATATTCAATCCTCATCCCAATCTTTTTCTCTCTGCTTCTCAGATTGGAGGATTTCTGTTGATCTACTTTCGAATTCATTGACTCATCTTTTGTATTTTCAATCCGTTATTAAGCGCATTTGATTACTTTATCTCAGTTTCCAGTTCCAAAGTTTCCATTTGATTCTCTAATATAGCTTCCATTTCTTTGCTGAGATACCCTATCTATTCACTCATTTAGATCACATTTTCTTTTAACTAAGTGAACATGTTTGCATTAGCTGCTTCAAAGTTTTAATCTGTGAAATACTACATCTGTGCTAGTTCAAGTTTGGCTTTCAATTGTTTTTTTCTTCACTAAATGTTATATTTTCATATTTTCTATTTCCATGCATGTTTAGTACTTTTGAACTATTACTGAACAAAGTAGATAATGTAGATCAAGTGTTTTTTTTTTTTTTAAGCGGTTCAATTAATAGTTGATCACCTTAAATTTGTGTTGGTTTGGTTTCGTGCTTTGTAAAGATTGATCTGGAAAAACCTATGGTGTTTCTTAAACCCTGTAATTTCGGGGATCCAATCTCTAAACTCTGTCTCTGTTGTAGATTGTATTAGAATTTTAGCATCTGTTAGTGTGTCTACTTTAGGTCTTACTGTAGCCTGTGGTCTTTAAACCTAAATCAGGGCCCTTCTGTTTCCTCTGCTTGGTGCCTTGGGTGTTAACAAGATGTTAATGAGGTCTTGGCTTCTCTTTTGCTGAACTATA
Organism: Sapajus apella; assembly: GCF_009761245.1. Lineage (NCBI taxonomy): Eukaryota > Metazoa > Chordata > Mammalia > Primates > Cebidae > Sapajus > Sapajus apella. The sequence goes on along the minus strand of NW_022436943.1, from coordinate 57,459,953 downwards.
ATTTCAGCTTCCTGGCACTGTGCAGCCTGCAGTGTCTCTGTTCTACTGACTGGGATAAGCCCCTGGTAGTCTCACCTTTTGCTTGTGCAATCAGTGATTCACAGGTGACTTCTTTTTTCACAATCTGTACAGCTTTCTGTCTTCCAATACCTGATTCCCAGATTCCAGCTCCTGTGCACATTCATCACAGTGAGTGTATTAGTCTGTTCTCACACTGCTAATAAAGACATACCTGAGACTGGGTAATTTATAAAGAATAAGAGGCTTAATGGACACACAGTTTCACATGCCTGGGGAGGCCTTCCAATCATGGCAGAAGGCAAAGGAGAAGCAAAGTCACTTCTTGCATGGCAGCAGGCAAGAGAGAACTTATGCAGGGAGACTTGTCTTTATAAAACCATCAGATCTCATGAGACTTATTCACTATCACGAGAACAGCCTGGGAAAGACCCACCCCCATGATTCAATTACCTGTCACTGAGTCCCTCCCACAATATGTGGGAATTGTGGGAGCCACAGTTCAAGATGAGATTTGGGTGGGGACACAGCCAAACTGTATCACTGACGTTAGTATGCTATGCCTAGACTCCAGTCCACAGCTGGGAAGTTGTCCCTTGCAGAGAACTGGGCAATCATGAGACTCACCTGTGAATTTCTCTTTTCTTGGTAATTCAGTCTTCTGTAGCCTATTGACACATGCCTGAAAAGACCTGTCTTATTTCTTCTTTTTAGTTTTATAATTACATATGGAAGGAAGGCAAGTCTGATACCAGTTGGACCATTATGTGTGGAGTTCAGAGGTGATTCTTTAAGCCATTTTTGTCATTGCATACCAATAACCTATGTTCAAATGGTAATGTTCTTGTCCCTGCCTTCAAACTCACTAAGCTCAGATAACAAATATCAAGTTCCCATCTTTAAGTCTTTGTTTGCTTCCAAGTTTCAAACAAGTAAAAATTGAATAAAGCAAATATGTATTTTAAGCAGACAGGTATTCAGTGTAGGAATTTAGCACTAACAAAATCATTGAAATGGATCACTCTCAGATCAGCATAGAATTGATTCACAGGGTAGATTCTATTTCTGAGGCTGCCCAGGGTGCTTTCTGGAATTAAGGATTTCAGCTCTTATTTCAGATACTTGTTGGGGCATAGACCAAACGCTGGAACATAGAACTTGAAATGTTACTGTAGAAAAACTTCATATTCCTAAAACATTTCTTACCAACAGAAACCCAACTCAAAAGAGAGAAGATATAGTAGTTTAGTTTATTTATGCCTTTCAACTCTCACTCATGTATATCTAATTTGTGCACACATCTTAGCTGCAAGGGAGTCTGTACGATGTGTACTCTAGCTTTCCAGTCTCCCCTAGAAGGATGATAGGAAGGAGTTTGAATGAGCTGATCCACATGGCACCAGCATGCATGCTCTCTGCTTAGAATTCCTTCCTCATCCTTCAGGACTTAACTCCAATGCCACCTCTTCCTTAGTGCTTATTTGTTAATCTCATGTCGTATAGCACATACACCCATTATAATGTTTCTCCAAATGGTTTTTATAATTTCTTATGGTTCTCTTTTCCCCATTAGGGAAAAATAAAGCTCTTTGGGTTAGAGACTATGGCTTGTTCATTCTTTAACCCTGGTGTTTAGTTTAATGACTGGCACCTATGGCTCCAGTACATGTCTATTACATACATGAATGAATGAATCATAAGAAATAGAGCAGTGATGATTTTACATCTTCAAATCATATGATATAGGATGATGTCACCGGAGCGGGAATGACCTTGAAGACAGACTGACTTGCTTCACTCCTTATTAGATTCTTTCTGTGTGAAATAACTAGTAAAGATTGAAAAATTCTACCCAACCAATTATCTGGAGCTAGGAAGAAGAGATAAATGGCTCTTTGACTGAATTCGACAGATCTTTAAAAATTAATCCAGTCACAGTGGTTTGTGTGTGTAACTGCAATCTTGAGCCCAGGGAGACCATTCTGAGCCCTGGATCCAGGCTTTCAGAGGTACTTAATAAGTCACTCACCACCTGAACATTTCTTATCTGTGAGTTGGAAGATGAAACTCTCCCTTGGGGGGTAATGTGTGCATATGCCAAGCAAACGGCTTCCCTTGCAGTGGCTGAGATGAATGATTTGCCTCCTGGAGGCAAACATTTCTCTCCCCAGTGGAGTCCTTCCCACATCCTGGCCCATCATTAAATTTAGGCCATTAATAACATTGGCCCAAATTCTGCCTCCTAGAACTCAGCAATTGTGCTTGAGGTTGTTTTAGTCCTAACCCAGCTGGTTGGAATTTGTGACTGGCTCTGCATACAATGGGGAAGCTTATGTTTATGTGTGCATATTATGGGCCTCCACAAGCCCCATCTGTTCTAACACAGAATCTTAGCCCTGAGAGGGACCACTCAGTCCTAAAAGGGACCTGGGAGAGCCTGGGTTATTAGGAGGACACTGGGCTAGGTGCCAGATAACCTGGCTCCTGTTTTTCAGCTCTTCACTGAAGTTACCCATTGGAAAGCACATCATTTCTTGGTCAGGACAGCACAGCTACCTAACCTACTTGAAGCTGACTTGGCCTATGGTAAGCAATAAATGCTAGGGCTTGTCACCGGGGCATTTTGGTAGATTGTTTTGCAGCATTATTGTGGCAATAGGCACAATATCAGACACAAGAAGCAAATTTATACAATGTAGCTAATACAGTGAAGGAAACAGACATTAAATAAATCATAGCAAAATTAAATACATAACCAAAAAGTATCCTTCATGCTATCAAGAACATAAAGGAGCTCTGAGATTGTGAAGTGGGTTGCCTTCACCCGTTCAGGGCCAGGAACTTTTCTGGGAGGAAGCGTTCTTTATGCTGAGATGAGAAAGACTGGTAGGTAGAAGGCTGCTAGGAGAGGAGGGCTGCTGGAAGTGAGTGGGGAGCAGGATAAAATTTGGACAAAGGTCCAATGGGCATTGAGGTTATGAGTTGGAAGGGAGTGGAGTTTTCCATGTTACAGAAACATGAGCGAGCCAGCATGCTGGCAGGTGGCAAGGAGAGAAGAGGAGTGAGGGAGAGCTGGTGGACGCAGATGGGAAGCATATCGCCCAGGACCTGCCAGCCATGTTATGGGTGTCAGGGATGATGTCCACAACGAGAGCACAAAAAACCCTGGACAGTAGGCTGGAGAGTGGATTTGGGGGTAAAGTGTTCAGCGTAGCTCTCTAGGAAGAACCAAGGTCAGTGGCAAATGTTGGTCTGTGGACTTAGAAGACTCATCCTGCAGAAAGGTCAACATTTATTGTTTAAGTTAGACTTAGAGCAAGTCTGATGCTCTGGTCTTCAATTTCCTGACTCTGTCAATGCAGAGACTAATACCCATCCTGCCTGCTGCAGAGGCAGGAAGGGAGGAAGAAAGGAAGGAAGAAAGGGAGGGAAGGCGGGAAGGCGGGAAGGCGGGAAGGCGGGCTCCCATGAATGAGCTCTGGGAAGCACATGAACCCAAGACAGTTTGAAGTAAAAGTATGATGTGGGCATGCTGTGATCCAAGAGACCTAATGCTGTGGGTGCTGAGTGGGAGATGCCACTTCCAGCTGGAGATGGTTGTGACACAGCCTGTGAGCTGGGTGTTGTACGTCAGTGATGGTTTGAGTGAGAGAGATGGGGACAGAAGGTGTCCTGGCCAGAGGACAGAGACTGGGCCAAGGCAGAGTGGTGAGATTGTACAGGGAACAGGGGCAGGTCCAGGTGGCCCCTGCTGCTGGAACACATTTCTGGTAGGAGGAGCCTGAAGCTCATAGGGCTTTGTGCACAGTCTGGGTTTGCATCTTCTGCCTTTGCCTCCTGTAACCGGGTTCCTGTTCTGTTCCTCTTCCGGGTACTGGAGAAATAAACATCTTACTGTCTAGAGAATGGCTAATGAAAACAAACATAAGTGCTCACTCTCTTAATTAAAAAAGCAAAATCTCCTCATAAATGAAGGCCAGCCATTTCTACAGTGGCTCATCTTGGCTCCCGGGGGCCCCTGGCTGGTGCACAGTGAGTAACGGGCCGAGGAAGCCTTGCAGTGGTAGGGAGTGGGGTGAAACACTTTATTTTGGACGTCTCGCCCTCCGTGCCTGGCCCCACCTGGCCCTGACCTGCTGAGCTTAGCACTAACTGTGACTTTCATCCTGTTCTGCTCCACTTCAGCCTGAAACACAACCACTGAGTCCCCACGGAGCTCTGACCCACTTCCCAGCTTGAGCTGTTGAGAGAGATGGCATGAGGGAGCGGGAAGAGTGGACAGCTGTAGCACATGGGATTCCTATTGAATTTCTTCCTGCTACTGAGATCTGCTTCTGCACTTTTCTAAAAGATGATATCTTGCAGCTGTTAAGAGTGTGGGTCCTGGAGATGGCTGCCTGGGTTCTGACTGTCACATGCTCGCTGTTTATCCTCTCTGTGCCTCAGTTTCTTCATATGTAAAAAGGGATAAGAACACTCTTTTTCATTAGGTTGTTATAAAAATGAAAATGTTTAATGCATGTAAAGATCTTAGAACAGAACCTGACACAGAGTAAGCACCTTGTCTACTGCTGTGGCTCAATATTATCTTTCTATTTGGGAGAAAGTGTTTCTCCCTCTTGGTTAGCTCATTACATTCAAAATTCCTTTTTTTTTTTTTTTTTTGACAGAGTCTTGTTCTTTGGCCCAGGCTGGAGTGCAGTGGTGCAGTCTGCAACCTCCATCTCCTGGGTTTATGCCATTCTCATGCCTCAGCCTCCCCAGTAGCTGGGACTACAGGCTCCTGCCACCACGCCCAGCTAATTTTTTGTATTTTAGTAGAGATGGGGTTTCACCATGTTGCCCAGGGTGGTCTCAAACTCCTCAGCCCAGGCAATCCACCTGCCCCAGCCTCCCAAAGTGCTAGGATTACAGGCATGAGACACCGTGTCAGCCCAAAATTCCTCTTTACAGAGTCATCCTCCCTTTTATATTAAATAACACAGTTAAAACAATAGCAACAACAAAACAGGAGAAATCTTACAGCTATCAAGACTTAGTACTTAAGAGAGATGGCTTCCTTGGGTAAGTATGGCTGTGCTTCCCCTTTAAATCTCAGACCCATCGTCAAAAACCCAGTTCAACTACGCTCAGGCCCTGCCCACTTCTCTTGCAGGGCCTGAGCGCAGTTGAACTGGGTTTTTGAGGTGGAAATTAATAAAAACTGGGGGAGCACATGACACAATAAATAGATGAAAAGCCCGGTATGATTTCCCAAGGACAAGGTTCACTCGCCTCCAGTCATAGGTTATCTACTCTGAGATTCTTCACCCCCTACCCTATGCTCTTTGGATGTCCAAGCTCTTTCCCTGATGTACTGACACAGTTTACAGGACATCTTGTCCTGGCTCCTGATTCCTTAAAGATCTGGATGGTGAACTACATAGGGTCAACTAGCTATTTAGGAGCGACCTTCCTTGCTGCATGCAGGTGTAGAGGTTTAACTCTGACACCATTCAAATAGTATAAAACCTCAGTCACGTAACAGCCATAAAATGCACACCTTGAGAGTTTTATAAATTTGGAGATGGGGATTGTGCCGAAATATTGCAATCTTTTCAATTTGATAAAAACAAAAAGTTGGCAAGGGACCCCAGAAAGCACAAAACTATAGGGGTGCCCTGAAGGGGCCTCACCCAGCATCTCTGACTGCATGACAGCTATGTTCCTTCGGATGTGTGCTTTGTAGCCTGTATCATAGGCAAAGGTACTTGATTCCTCATGAAGAATCACAGCTAACATAGAATTCTTCATTTTGATTCATCTGATTATTCAAGCTTGATAGATTCCATTTACTGAGCACTACCGTGTTACAGACATTGAGCTAAAGGCTCTACCTACCTGATGTCGTTTAATCTTCACAATGGCCATGCAAGGTAGGTATTTTGTCTCCATTGTATGAATAAGGAAAGAGAAATTCATAGACACTAAATAACAGATTAAATATTATAAAGATTAAAATCACACAGAGAAGAGGTAGCGTTACTGGCAGTGAGTTTGTTAGAGGCTGCGGCAACCTTGATTCTTGCGACTGAAGGCCATAAGGCAGAAGGAGAGACTGGGGCAAGTTTTAGAGCAAGACTGAAAATTGATTATACAGCAGTAGAGCAGGAATGAAAGGAGGTGAAGTGCACTGCACTTGGAAGACGGCCAAGCGGGCTGCTTGAGGGATGGAGTGCACTGTTTGACCTTTGATTTGGGGTTTTACACGTTGGCATACTTCTGGGGTCTGTTTCCCTTCTCCCCGGATTCTTCCCTTGGGATGAGCAGTCTGCATGCATAGTGGCCTGCCGGCACTCAGGAGGGGCTTCATGCACGGTGTGTTTATTGGAATTGTACTCATGCTCACTTGAGGTGTTTTTCCCTTACCAGTTGAGTGTTTCTCATATACCAGTTAAATGCTACCATTTTGCCTCTTAGTGCACATGCTTGAGTCTGCTCGCCCAACTCCTAGTTCTTATCAGAAAGCTGCTGATCACCAGTTTTAGGTGTTTCTGTTTATTAAAAGACTGCCTTTCCCTGGTGCTGGCTGAGATCAATTATTATTTTAGAGATATATCTTATAACTGCCTAACCATCACCTGATGGTCACCCGACATTCCTGGTGGGACCCTCTCCTGCCCTGCTCACATCTGACTTGCTACCTATTGTCACAGTAGCAGAGCCTGAGTTCAGACTAAGATTTCCTGAATCCCAGTGAGGCCTTTCTATTACTGTCCCCAGACCAATCCTGAGCAGGGTGAGGTGTAGGTCATGGAGTTCAATCATAGCACCACGTGTTGAAGGGACCTGTACCCCAAGCATCATGATGTCAGGTGGGGGCACATGGATAGGGATAAGATGTAGTCCTCATCTTCCACCATTTCTCACCATAGTGGTCCATTTTGGGGGCATTCTGATGTATGCCAGCCTCTTTGTTTTCAGTTTATATACCCATATGTTTCATTCACTTCTTCCCTCAAACATGAGCTGAGGACCTGTTTTGTGCTGAAGAGGCAAAGGTGAATACACTTGATTCACTGTGTGCAAGAAGCTCACAAGCTAGAGGGGAGGTGAGATCAGAAAGCATTGAGTTAGACTCAAGTCTGAAGTGGTGTTTGCTGGCAGGGGACCTGTGCTAGGGACAGAGAGGCAGGTGACAGAGGTAGGAGAATATGAGGCTTGAACGAGCATCTGGGCATAGGGTGAGGGACCCATGTGTCCTGTTCATTCATTCATCTATTGTCCCTCAACATTGTGAAATCACCAGAAGATTTTCAGTGGGGGAATAACACAGTGGGCTTGGTACTCTAGAAAGATTCCTGCCAGGAAGTAGGGAGAGATGACACTGAGTCAGGAATCCAAGGCAAGAGGTTACCTCAAGAATTGATACCGCGCCCTGGATCTCTGTGTCCCTGGGCAGGGGAGAGGCCACGCTCATTTTCAGTGGGAAATGGACTTGTCTTTGGTTTTTTCTTTCTCAAGTCCGTTTGGCAGAACCGCCGAGAGCTCAGAATGTCAGAGATGGCCTGCTCTGAACGTAATTAATGAAGCCCACACAGAGGAAAGGCAGGGGTGTTCTGAATCTATCCTGGCGTTTCCTCAGGTTTCCATGATGATAGTTGCAAGCAAGATCCTGGTTTCCTGGTTTCTGTCTCACCCCCAGCCCCCCGACCTGCACTGAGTAGTGTCTGTGTCCTCTTCCCTCTGCCCAGGACACACAAACCTGCACAACAGTTGGATACAGTCACCTTTTGCTTCAAGGACATGGGAAGGAGATGTGGAGGAGCCTTTCCCTGGGGCCTGGATACGGGAGTTTAGGAGGATGCCGGGACTTCTGGGTCCCCGTGACCGATGCAACCCTGTGTTCTTTAATAGATCTATTGCTGCTTACAATATGTGGTATGTGGCACCTAAAGAATGGTGGGATCAAGGATGAGGACCTCTTTTGCCTTGGTCTAAAGGCAGTACTGCTGGAGGGCTCTACCCTCCAGTTCCAAAGATTCAGTACTTGACCCCCAAATGGTCAGTCAGTATATTATAGCCTCTTGAAAACATGACTGTTTCAGGGTTGGCCCATGACATGACCATTCATATGACCCCGAAGGGTGTATCTGTTTTCTTTTCTTTTCTTCTTTTTTTCTCTTTTTTTTTTCTTTTTTTTTTGAGATGAAGTTTCACTCTGCTGCCCAGGCTGGATTGCAGTGGTGCAATCTCCAACCTCTGCCTCCCAGGTCCAAGCAATTCTCCTGCCTCAGCCTCCTGAGTAGCTGGGATTATAGGTGTACACCACCATGCCCAGCTAATTTTTGTGTTTTTAGTAGAGACAGGGTTTTACCATGTTGGTCAGCCTGGTCTCGAACTCCTGACCTCATGATCTGCACACCTTAGCCTCCCAAAATGCTGGGATTATAGGCATGAGCCACTGTGCTCAGCGTATCTGTTTTCTTGTAAGCAGGAGGACTCTTTATTGCCTTTCAAAGTTGGGGGAAGTTGATTCTTGGAGTAGTCAGCTCTTAATAAGGAGGGGTAGGTCATTTCTGAAGGTTTTGGGTGTTGCCCTTTCACCCAGGTATCACCCATTCCATGTATCAGAGGCCCATTATTTTGCAATCAGGACTCTCCTTGGCATGACAGACTTGGCTTCATTGGAAGCTTAACTATCTTTGGAGCTTAGCCACTCTGATAATTCAACCTGGGACCTCGTTCTCAGTCATCTCTGCCCTTTTACCACAAGAGAGGAAAATCTTCCTGCATGCTACCAAGGAAGTCCTCTGGCTGTCATGCTTTCCTTTTAAACACTGTTTAATTGCTCTCAGCTGTTCATTAACTTTTTCCAGAATTTTCATAAAAATTTAGCAAAGGTACTCAATTCTACTGTCCTTATAGCAATTATGTCCCCCATATTTCTCTAATCTGTGATATATCACCTAGCTAAGTACAAGTTTTGCCTTCATTATGCCACCGTAGTTCACAATTAGTGAAAATTTTAACAATTGTGATGTCACTCTTCCAGAGACCATGTGTCACCTCCTTAAGTAATGGGGCCCCACTGACAGTTGGGTGGATCTAGCTTCAAATTCCCAAGATAATAACTGCTTTCTTGGAATACTCCCAGCATTAAGTTTCAGAAGCTGGATTTCCTGGGACCCAGATTCTGACTTGGAGATTTGCATGTGGGATTTTTATTAGGGGATGCTTTTGGGATGAATGGCTGAAGAAGGGAAAGGATGGGAAGGGGAAGAGAGGGGAGGAAGGGGAGGGAAGGGAAAAAAAGAAAGGAAGGGGAGGTCAGAGGAGCACGTGAGCTGTGAAGCAGCCCCAGTGGAGCCCTGACAACCCCATGGGGGAACTCTGAGTCTGAAATGCCTTTTCAGTTGCTCTGGGTTGGAACCCTTGTGTGAACCATTCATTGAGGTGGGTCACCCTGGGGAACAGGCCAGATCTTGGATGAGGTTGTTCTCTTCAGCTGAAAAAACCCTGATGTGGGTATTTTAAGTCACATTTAAAATAATTAAAATTAAGTCAGATTAGAAATTCAGTTCTTCAGTTGCACTGGCCTCATTTCAAGTGCCCAGGAGCCATATAAAGTTTGTGTTATCATATTGAACAGCATAGATATCGAACATTTCCATTGCTGTAGAAAGTTCCATTGGATAAGAACAGCCTATCAAAGAAGGGCAACAATATTAGTGACAGAAGGTCTGTTTCAGGTGTTCCCCAACTCTTAGGGTTCTGTCCTTTGGGAGTCATAACTGAAAAGCTGGGGTGCATAACCAAGAAAGCTTATTCTTTGCTCTGAATTTCAGTTTTTGTTCTCAGCCTCACAAAGCCTGCTGGAGGTTCTGTTAAGCATCTCATCCTCTGAGATCCTATGTTAGAATCAGCAAAGGAAATAAAGACAAAGGAGCATATATTGTTGGGCTCACATTTCTGTGCTTTCCTTTTTCTTAGAATCTGGGTTCCTATGCTCTCACTGACTGACTAATTTCCCAATGACTTAAGTTATATTTAAAAAAATATCTTTTTTCTGATTTTGCTTTTGCTTTGCTTTATTCTTGGCAGGAATATTGATCTGCCATAAACCAGGCTGCCACTGCCTGGACTTGTTATCTATTACCTACTTAAACATTTATATCCCAAGTTGGCTACCATGATGTTTTAGCCTGTTTGGGCTGCTACAACAGAATGCCATAGATTAGGGAGCTTATAGACAATAGATATTTATTGCTCACATTTCTGGAGGCTGAGAAGTCTGAGATCAAAGGTGCTGGCAAATGTGGTGTCTGGTGAGGGCCTGTTCCTCATACAGTTACCTTCTTACTATCTCCTCACCTGGCGAAAGCAGCAAGCCAACTCACTCTCTCTCTCTCTCTCTCTCTCTCTCCTTCTCTCTCTCTCTCTGTGTGTGTGTGTGTGTGTGAGTGTGTGTGTGTGTGTGTGTGAGACAGAGTCTTTCACTGTTGCATGGGCTGGAGTGCAGTGGTACAATCTCAGCTCACTGCAACCTCTGCCTCCCAGGTTCATGTGATTTTCCTGCCTCAGCCTCCTGTGTAGCTGGGAGTTCGGTCACACATTACCACACACGGCTAATTTTTTTGTATTTCTAGTAGAGACGGAATTTCACTGTGTTGGCCAGACTGGTCTTGAACTCCTGACCTTGTGATCTGCCATGTTAGCCTCCCAAAGTTCTGGGATTACATGTGTGAGCCACTGCACCCAGCCTGGGGTCTCTTTTATAAGGGTACTAATCCCATTCATGGGGCCTTTATTCTTATGAAATAATCACCTCCAAAAGGTCCCACCTCTTAATATCATCAACTTGGGGGTTAAGATTTCAATGTGAATTTTGGGGGCACACATGCATTCAGACAACAGCATGTGACATCTCTCAAATGATTTTCTTCTACCTCAGTGGCTCTGTCTCATTCTCCCTTGCTGGCATCCATTACTTGAAGTTCTGTTCCTGCCCTCTTCTTTTTATCCTTCAGATTTCCTCTTACTAAAATCACTCACTCCCAGGAATTGACTGCTTTATGCTGATAGCTTCCCCAAATTACATTTAGACCACAGCAAGTTCAATCCCCTGCTCTACGTTCCCATGGCATCCCATAATCTTCAGATTATAATGTTTGTCACATATTAGCTACAAATATACAGTAAACGACTTCATGGTACAACTCAGATTTTGGGGTTAGAATTACTTAAAGTAGGTTAGTATTTAACCAGGGACTCAGTCATGACTGGAACTCCCGAGGTTCAAGAAGCTCTTGATAGGAGAATAGGAACCTAGTAAAGCTGACCCTCTGGGAGCCCTGGATTATTTACAAACACATTGGAGAAACAAATGAAGTGGTTCCCCAATGAAGTGCAATGTCTTCAGTGATGAAATGTTATTACTTGTAATCCTACATGTACCAGCTGTGAAAGGCTATTTATACCCTTGGCCCTGTGACTTGCTTTGCACAGCTTATGGCCTGGTTGACTTGCTTCACTCCTGGGGATATTATGAGGACAAGCTTAGAAATATTTCTTTGGCAAAATTCAACTCAAGTTCTTGGTGAATGCTCAAGGTTGGGATCGATAAATGACTGTCTGAAAGCCATAGTGGTGTTCTGGAAACAGAAGTGCATTAAAAGGCAGGAGACCTGGGTTCAAATCTAGGCTAAGCCACTGAAAGCTTGAATAAGGTTGTTCTTTCATTTCCGTGTTTGTATAATTAACTTATCTCTCAACTCCTTTCCCAGCATACCATGTCAGTATAAGGTAGAGACCAAATGTGTGGCCTTTGCAAAAGCCAGCATCTTATTGACTAGGGAAATGATAGAGTCCTGCCCTCTCGATGAGAGGAACTTCAAAGTCACATTGCAAGAGGGACAAGCACAAGAACCAAAACCATTTTTTTTTAAGCAATCCATCAAGGAGGATGGAAAGGTGTGCTCAGGTAAGGCCTCAGTGGGAAGATTACATTTGAGTATAGGAAGGAAGTGATGACTCGTTACTCCTTTATACCTGCAAAGCTATAAAGGCGGAATAGTATGTGTGGTATGCTTGATAAGTAACAAGAGGATCTTAGAGAGGGAGAAGAAGATAGAGGTGAGAGAAAGATCACAGAGGTGAGGCCTCCTAATAGAGGATTGGTAGGATGCAGTGAAGACTTGGATCACAAGGAGAAGCCACTGGAAGGTTTTGAACAGAGGGGTAAGATGTTTTGACTTTCTGATAATTTACTCTGCCCACTGAGTTAATAGATTTGTGGGTAGCATAGGTTGAAATAGGGAGATCTACTAGGAGACGTGTTGCAATTGTCCAGGGCGGTAGCTATGGGAAGTGCTGGTAGCTATGGAGGTTGAGGTAACTACCGAGAAGTGGTAGGTTTCTGGGTGTGTGTTGATAAGACATTTGCTGACTAGTGGATGTGCATGAGAGAACAAGAAGTGTCAGAGAAAGATGAAACTTTTTTTTGGTCTTGGATAACTAAAGGGATAATTACCATTCACTGAGATGGAGAAGGCTACAGTAGGAGCAGGCTGGGCCCTGGTGGGGAAGATCAGGAATGTGGTTTTGGGCATCCTGAGCCTGAGCTGTCATTGCATATTCAATGGCAACATAAATAGGGTCTCGCTCCGTGTGTTCCCCTGTAACCTGACTTTAACACACAAGAGAATGGAACTTCTTTCCCAGCTGTGCTACATGCATGTTGCATGTGTTGCACGACATTTACTGTGTCAAGCATCTTCTGTATCTCCATTTCCTCACCAGAAAGATGGCAATAATATGGCAGAAATGTTCTATGCTATTCCGTTAGTCTTTTAGAGAATCAATAAAATGTGTGTAAAAGAATATTTTACTTATTCGTTAAAATGTTGGATTTGCGACTTTGACATTTGACCCCCAGGTTTCACTGGATACAGTAATTTGCATCTTCGCTGAAATAAGAATCAGAGGAGCAGCTAGGTTGGGGTACAGAAGGAAATCACTAAACAAATGAGCCCATTCAGCCCTTGGCACTGCACTTCTATCTCAAACCACCATTATTCTTTATTACAGTAATATTTCCTAATTAAGAGATTTGCAAAGGTCTCAAGCTAGATAGACCTCTTGAATGGCCAAGATATGTGCAAACACTCTCCTTGGATCTCAGCAAACAGGAGGCATTGAATGAAGTTAACTGAGCCTGGTTCTAAGCCAGGTGTTGTTGACAATGCAAAAGAAACACTGATTAGTTATCAAGTGCAGGTAACTGTGCCAATAACTCATAAGTTTTTTTTTTTAAGTCTTGTGTATGCCTTGCAACGATGAAAATATATGCTCCCAGGATAGTGCCATATTTGAGATAGGAAACATTTTAATTTATTTTTCAAAATAAAAAATTGTGAACATTCCAAACACAGAAAAATTAGACTAACAGGCACTTACTTATCCATTTTCTGTGCTTAACACAGGTTGATATTTAACCATGGTCTATGTTCAGCTAGCTCTGTTCAGCCAACTTCAGCTGCTGTAGAAAATTAGCATAGACTCCATGGCTCAAACTTTCATTTCTCACAGTTCTGGCGACTGGAAGTCCAAGATAAGGGTGTCAGCATGGTCAGGTTGTGACAAGGGTCCTCTTCTAGGTTACAGACTTCCATTTCCTTATTGTATCTTCCCATGGTGGAAAGGAGAAAAAAGTGCTCTCCTCTTGAGTCTTTTACAAGAGCACTAATCTCATTCATGAGTGCTTTACTCTTGTGACCCAGCTATCTCCGATAGGCCCTACCTCATCATAGCATCGTGTTGGAGGTTTCAATTTCAACATGTGAATTTTGGAAGACATGGACATTCAGTTCATTACACTGAATTTTCTATTGTTCTTTAGCTGCTTTATTGAATTATATTTTACCTAACCTAAAATTTACCCATTTTAAGTAAATGAATTGCAATTCATTTATTTTTAGCAACTGTACCAAGTGACACAACCATCACCATAAATCTGTTTTGGAACATTTTCATTCCCCCAGTAAGATCACTCATGTTTATTCATAGTTAATCCTTGTTCCCATCCCCAACCCCAGGCAACCCCTAATCTACCTTTTGCCTCTACAAATTTGCCTATTCTAGTCATTCAATACTGTACACATTTTGGTTTAGAGGTACATCATTTGGTTAATTCTTTGTGTTAATCCATTGATCCTTCCGTTGCTTGGTTTACTTTCACTTTTAATTTTTCTCTTAATAGGTTATTTTAGCCTTTGTGTTTCGTATCGCCCTAGGTTGTTTTGTATATATTGAACGTTATAAGCAGATGCTTCATACGTTCTAGGAGGAGGCATAAATTCCCCACGCTTCTGGTCCAAGCCTGCCCCACTGACTAATGGTTATTGGTCCATTAGAGCAGTGACCAGTGGTTATGCGTTCATTAGATTAGAGAATAATTGAAGCAGAAGTAATTGGTCAACATTTACCTTTAATACCTCATTAAAACCTTCGTAAGGATGCTTCTCGTGTGGTAAAATTGTAATATAAAATAATTGCAGTTTCTTAAGCTCTGCTTCTTTGAGAAACACCACTCATCGGCACACATTTTTGACCAGTTGCACTGGCTTATTTTTCTGTTGTCATTGGCTCATCTATATCAAAATCAGAGCCTCTGCCTGCAGAACCCCTGCTTCCTAAGTGTTCGCTCACTACCAACCTCGTTCTTACACCTGCCTTTATAAAAGATTATGTTTTTTCTAAGGATGATTTAGAATTCAACGGCAATCATGGGAGACTTTTGACATGCCAATAAACCATAGGTTTAAAGGTAATTCTAGAAGAGGAGAGAAATGCCAACCATTCAGTGGCTAGCTTTCTTCGAATAATATTTTGAAGCTTCAGCATGAAATACTTACTTTCAAATTATGTCTCTTAAGGACAAAAACCAAAAACATAACTACTTGCACTAGAAGTTTCTAAAACCTCTCTCCCTCTCTCTTTCACCCATCAGCTTTATTACCACCACCCGCTCACAGGTTTTTTTTTTAATCTTTTTCTCTTTCATCTAACTTCTTTAACAAAATGCTCTCTTCTTAGTTTTCCCCCAGCTCACGTAAAGGAAAAATACATTATGCAATATACCCATAAAAGTGTTCTATCAGAGAGGACTAGAATTAGACATTTTCCAAAATTTCAGGAAAACAGACAGAAATCTGCTATAAAATGCAGTATTGTTAGGTATTTATTGTTCCAGACTTTGAGTTATGTTTCAACTATTTCACTTAATTTGTTCGCCCCTTGAATGGGAAAAATACTTCAAAGCCGTAGGATGAGAGTGGCCAAGAGGGTTTGATAGACTGTACATGATTACAAAAAAGAAGGCCTTTGGGAGGCATCAAATATAGGAAATGTTTTTCATTTCCCCTAAAAGTTGTTTAGACAAACATTCAAAATTGTAAGCAAAGTGAAATAAATAAAGAAAAATAGAAATATATAACATTTAAAAAGCATACTCTATGCTGACCCACCAGCTTAGGTAAAGGGAGTCTTGTCTTGACTTTCTGTAAAATTTTTTCTCTGTCCTCAGACATGAAATTAGAGACTTAGGGAAAGTTAAAAAAAAAAAAAAAAAAAAAAGAAGAAGAAGCCGTTGACTCCAGAATAGTGATAAAGTCTCAGTGTAGCCACAGCTCCTGTCTCTGCTGTCTCTGAACAGGCTCTGCTGCAGGCAGAGTGGGGTCCTTGGGGTGAAACAGGGCATGTTTCAGGACCTGGAAGAGCGCTGGCATGGCAGGTCCCTGGAGGGACGTTTGCTGGAGAAGCTGAGGCCGAAGAGAGGCGATGATGCAGATTGGTTGGACCGTGTTCAGTCATTTGCTTATCTACTCTTATTTGCAGGTACAGAGCTCTTATACAATAAGCAGATCATCCTAGAGCCAGTTCAGTCTGCAGAGTGCTAGCTATGTGGAGAAAAAGGGGGATCAGAGAATGAGGGGCCTGAGAGAGAGAAGAAGAAGAGGTGGCAAGGAGAGAGAGAGAATTAAGAGAAAACAGAGGACAAAGAAAGAGGAAGGGAAGAAAGGGAGGACACTGAATGAAACCAGGCCCCAAATAGATGGAAAAGCTAAATCTACGTTTAGAAGATTGAAATGACAGTTTAAGAACAAGATGGCCAGGCATGGCGGCTCATGCTGTAATCTCAGCACTTTGGGAGGCCGAGGCTGGTGGATCACCTGAGGTCAGGAGTTCGAGACCAGTCTGGCCAACATGGTGAAACCACCTCTCTACTAAAAATACAAAAATCGGCTTTGAATGTGTCCTAAGAGATTCTGGTACATTGTGTATTTGTTCTCTTTGGTTTCGAAGAACATCTTTAATTCTGCCTTCATTTCATTGTTTATCCAGTTGACATTCAGGAGCCAGTTGTTCAGTTTCCAGGAAGTTGTGCGGCTTTGAGTTAGTTTTTTAATCCTGAGATCTAATTTGATTGCACTGTGGTCTGAGAGACTGTTTGTTGTGATTTCCGTTCTTTTGCATTTGCTGAGGAGTGATTGACTTCCAGTTATGTGGTCAATTTTAGAGATGTGGTGCTGAGAAGAATGTATATTCTGTGGCTTTGGGGTAGAGATTTCTGTAGATGTCTATTAGGTCCACTTGTTCCAAATCTGTGTTCAAGTCCTGAATATCCTGGTTGATTTTCTGTCTCGTTGATTTGTCTAATAGTGGAATGTTAAAGTTTCCCACTATTATTGTGTGGGAGTCTAAGTCTCTTTGTAGGTCATTAAGAACTTGCTTTATGTATCTGGGTGCTTCTGTATTGGGTGCATATGTATTTAGGATCATTAGCTCTTCTTGCTGTATTGATCCTTTCACCATTATGTAATCCCCTTCTTTGTCTCTTTTGATCTTTGTTCCTTTAAAGTCCATTTTGTCAGAGACTAGAATTGCAACGCCTGCTTATTTTTGCTCTCCATTTGTTTGGTAGATCTTCTTCTAACCCTTTATTTTGAGTCTATGTGTGTTTTTGTGTGTGAGTTAGGTCTTCTGAATACAGCACACTGATGGGTCTTTACTTTTTACCCAGTTTACCAGTCTGTGTCTCTCAATTGGGGCATTTAGGCCATTTACATTTAACATTAATATTGTTATGTGTGAATTTGATCTTGCCATTTTGTTACTGGTTGTTTGTTTTGCCTGTTGGTCGATGCAGTTTCCTCTTTGTGTCGTTGGTCTTTACCATTTGGTTCATTTCTGCAGTGGCTGGTATTGGATTTCTTTTTTCTTCTGTGTTTAGTGCTTCCCTTAGGAGCTCTTGTAAGGCAGGTCTGGTGGGCAAAGGATATGAACAGACACTTTTCAAAAGAAGACATATATGACCACAAACATGAAAAAATGCTCATCATCACTGATCATTAGAGAAATGAAAATCAAAGCCACATTGAGTTACCATCTCAAGCCAGCTAGAATGGTGACCATTAAAAATCTGGAGACAACAGATGCTGGAGAGAATGTGGAGAAATAGGAATGCCTCTATGTAGTTGGTGGGAGTGTAAATTAGTTCAACCATTGTGGAAGACAGTGTGGCAATTTCTCAAGGATCTAGAAATAGAAATTCCATTTGACCCAGCAATCACATTACTGGGTATATACCCAAGGAACTATAAATCATTCTATTATAAAGACACATGTGCACATATGTTCATTGCATACTGTTTACAATAGCAAAGTCCTGGAATCAACCCAAATGCCCATCGATGATAGACTGAACAAGGAAAATGTGACACATATACACCATGGAATACTATGCAGCCATAAAAAAGATGAGTTCATGGCCTTTGTAGGGACATGGATGAACCTGGAAACCATCATTCTCAGCAAACGGACACAAGAACAGAAAAACACCACATGTTTTCACTCAAAGGCAGATGTTGAACTATGAGAACATGTGGACATAGTTCACACACCAGGGTACATTGGGGGGCTAGGAAGAGGGATTGTCGGGGGGAGGGATAATGTGGGGAAAAATGTCAGGTATAGGTGATGGAGGGATGGAGGCAGCGAACCACTTGCCATGAATGTACCTATGCAACAATCTTGCATGATCTGCACGTGTACTCCAGAATCTAAAGGACAATTTTAAAAAATACAAAAATTGGCTGGGCATTTTGGCACACACCTGTAATCCTAGCTACTCGGGAGGCTGAGGCAGGGGAATCAGTTGAACCTGAGAGGTGGAGGTTGCAGTTAGCCGAGATCTCACCATTGCACTCCAGCCTGGGTGACAAGAATGAAACTCCATCTCAAAAATAACAAAATGAAAACAAAAACAAGAACGGCAACAACAGAAAACAAGGTGACCTGCAATAAAGCAGTCAAAGAAGGGGAAAAAAAGATGAACCAGATTAAGCTGCATCCTTCCTGGCTGATTTATCTCAGAGCAGAAAGGAAGGGGCTGGGGATGCCTGGCCAACTTGCTATAGACACGTCACTTGGTGCCACTTCTCTCTGCAAAGTCCATTCCCTCTTCACATTGCAGACATGTGTCTCCTGGACACTGGAGCCATCATGGTGGGGCAGGGACTATTCTGTACTGACAGTTCCATCTCAAAATAATCTGTCACAAGCCACCTCTCCCTGACTTCCTGCCTTCAGAATGCAGCCTCTGCTGATACATGCCTTTGACTTGCTCACTCAGCTCTCACTATGGGGGAATGGGAGCCGTCTGCCTACATCAGAAAGTAGAATTTAGCCAGTGGGACTTAATAAATGCCCCAGACACTGCTGTTGATTTCTCTGTTAGAACCTGCAGCCATCCTGCTGTGCTGGGAGTACTTTGCAGGGCCAGCTCTGCTTTTGTAAATGTCGCTCTGGTGGTGTCTTGGAGGAGTGTTCTTACCTGCATTGGCACCATAATATGGAGAGGTACTGGTAGGCAAGAAACTAGAGACAGCATGGGGAATTAACAGGTGGGTCGTCAGTTGCTAGGGCAGAATTGGAAGCTGTTGTGAACAACATCTGGAAAGGTAAATTTTGTATCTACTTTCTATCAACCTTGTTGGAAGGCCATATATTAGAGTGGCTAAGAGCATGAGCTGTGAAGCCAGACTGGGCTCAAAATCTGGCTTCGACACCTAGTAATGGATGGTTTTGGGTAAAGTGCTTGACATCTCTAAGTCTGTTTCCCCTCTTGTAAAATGGGAATGACTCTAGTTCCTACTTACGATGTTGTGAGAACTAAATGAGCTAATACTTATAAAGTCCTTAGCATCATGGTTGGCATGTCCTGAACACTTGGTAAATGTGGGTTGTTATTATTGCTGTTATTAGTGAGCCCTTTCAAATTCTGTCCTGCAGGAGAGATGCATGACACAACACCAGGGGGCGCCATCACATTGACCTCAATGTGGTCAGTGCAAGTAGCGCTTTGGAGTTGTGCGGTGGCTCATCCGTGCCTGCTCACCGCCATCCCTGCTTATTCACTGAGGTGTTCTTGGAAACACACTTGGGAATCCTATGCTCTTCTTGTGCAGAGCTGGGGTTAGTAAATCTCCCTCCATCTTTAATGCCTTATCCCAGCCATAGCCCTGCCTTCTGATGTCCCTGCTGCCCCTTTAAGCTCTTTCACCTACACTTCTTATCTCTCCAACTAGCTGAGACTACACTGCTGACTTTCTCAGAATCAAGGACCAAAGCAAGAAAGGGAACAGGTCAGTCACAAAAATCAAGTGAATGTAAAGGAATGATATATTTAATTTCATAGCAAAAGTGACATTTAAATTGCACTGATCCAGCTAATTACATCTTTCTATGGGAGCCTCTGAGCGACAGAGTAGATGGTAGGTTTCGGTTTTCCCCATGGAAAATGCAGATTCTAGGGTCAGAAAATGGCTTCTCATAATAATGTAATAAATGTCTTCTCTGTCTTCTAGAAGCCAAAGCTGCCTCATTGATGGGATCTAAAACACTACCAGGAGATGGTGTTAAGGAGAAGATTGTTAAAAAGTTATGTGGTCCTTCTGTTTCTTCCAGGTGGTTGACAGTGCTCCCCTGGATCACATCAGGCTGGGCTTGGAACCACAGGATATTAGATCCCTGCAGTATTTGCTTTGTCTGTGTTGTGTTTGGTCTGATGCCATCAACACATGGGGTTTAGGAAATAAGGGCCAGCCACAGGCTGCTTGCCAGGGAGTCCAGTGTAGGCCTAGGATAAGGATGTTGGTCTTCACAGCGTCTTGGCTTATACTTCTGAGGATCAGGAGGGACATGCCTCTTTGTCCCAGTGCCAGATATGACTGAACATCAGGCTGCTCTGCTTTTTGCTTATGGACGTGCTTATTAGGGACCTACTGTGGACCAGGGGGTCATGTGGGTACCAGAGTAAGTAAACAAAAGACATAGTCTTTGTCCTTCATGGTGTTTTGAGTCTATGGGAAATATGGTTACGTAAATAGTTAATTAAAAATATTCTAACAGCTAAAGGACATTTCGATTTGGCTTCCAGAAAGCTCAAGCTGGGTGCAGTGGCTCACACATATAATCCCAGCATATTGGGAAGCTGATATGGGAAGATCACTCAAGGGCCAGGAGTTCGAGACCAGCCTGGGCAACACAGCAAGACCAAAAAATTTTTTAAAAAATAGCCAGTCATGGTAGTGTGTGACTGTGGTTCCAGCTACTCAAGAGGCTGAAGTGGGAGAATTGCTTGAGCCTGCAAGGATGCAGTGAGCCATGATCACACACCACTGCACTCTAGCCTGGGTGACAAAGCAAGACCCTGTCTCAAAGCAAAACAAAACAAACAAACTCAGATCTAAGTTTGTGGCAAATGTGTAAGTCATTAGTGATGGCATGTTTAGCTATATTCATGGTACCATTTCATATTCCCACGTTGTTATAACTTTCTTCTTTCATTTTCATTTTAAATTTAAGCTATCTTGTAAGCTATCTTAAATATTGCTTGTAATAAAGCAAACTATGCATTTAAAAATACATAGAACCTTGGTGAAAGCCATTCAGTGGGAGTGGTTCTAATTTTGCCTGCCTTCTGTCCCATTGGACAGATAAATGAGGCTACAATGCAATATTTTCTCTACTGAAAGATAGATGGTATGATTCTTATGCTCTATCCAGCACTACTGAGTAGTAACTCAATATTAATCTGAGAGAGAGAGAATATGTCTGTGCTCTTCATCACTGATTTCTCTGTATCAAGTACAAGCTTCATATATAATAGTTGCTCCGTAGATACCTGTCAAATGTTCAATGAAGCAATGGTGTTATTTAGGACATTATAGTTTATAAAGTACTTTTCTCCATTTTTTCCTTTAATTCTAATAGTTACTTCTATAAAGTCTGTATTAGGGTAATGCTAGCTGTTATATAGACCCCAAAACATAGAGTGGCTCAAATACAATAGAAAGTTATGTTTTGTTCCTGTTTGGTGGTTGTTGGATTTACTTCTTGTGGAGACTTGGGGCCCAGGCTCTATTATCCTCTAGAGTCTTGTCATCATTTGCATCAAGTTTGTGGATAGGGGAGAGAGAAAAAGCCACTTCTTTCAAGCCTTGGCCTGAGCATGCACATATTGCTTCTACTTCTATTCTTTAGTGAGAACTAGCCTCATGGCTACATTTAAGTGCAAGGGGTCATGGATAGGAGGTTGGAAAACAAAGGACTGAATGATCATCTTCTTTCCAGAGACAATGGTCTCTTCCATAAGGCTGAATATGTTGTGTGTGGAGTTAGCCATCTCCGCCACAGGCGTAAGGGCCCGAAGTGCCCATTTTGTATATTAGAAAAATAACAAGTCTGGAATTCTCCACATCGGAGGAATGGTTTCCTTCTTCCTCAAAGTGAGCACCAGCAGGACTCTGACACCTAGCATAACAAATCAAGTCCAGATTACAGAGAATTGCCTTGTCTCAGCCACAGGGAGATTGTTTCCTGTTGCTTTTGCAGAGGCCAAAGAAAGTAACACCTGTGGCTGTCCACATGTCCAAGTCATTTCTCTCTTTAGGACAAACTTTCTTGGTGTTTCTCTTCTCTCTGCCTTGATGTTGCTGCTGGAACACCTGCCTCAGCTTTCAAGACTCTTGTGTGAACTTATCCTGTACTTTTCTGCTGTTACTCCTCATGGATCCCTTCTGTCAAATTGCATCTTCCTCCCTGATATGGTTTGGCTGTGTCCCCACCCAAATCTCATCTTGAATTCTGACATGTTGTGGGAGGTAATTGATCATGAGGGCGGGTCTTTCCCATGCTGTTCTTGTGATAGTGAATAAGTCTCACGAGATCTGATGGTTTTAAAAATGGGGGTTTTTTGCGCAAGCTCCCTCCATTTGCCTGCTGCCATCCACATAAGATGTGACTTACTCCTCCTTGCCTTCTGCCATGATTGTGAGGCCTCCCCAGCCATGTGGAACTGTAAATGCAGTAAACCTCTTTCTTTTGTAAAGTGCCCAGTCTGGATATGTCTTTGTCAGCAGCGTGAAAACAGATGAATACACTCCCCTTCCTGCTCCTTTGTCACTGTCCACCTTTCCTTTCTCTAAGAGGCTACTCTGATTTTACAAGTTAGAATAAATTACTCTTAGACCTTCTTCTGACTCATCTAGCGATTTGACTCAGTGGTCTACTCTTCTGTTGCCCCTAACAGATTGTAAACTTCCTGGGGGTAAGGGAGGCGGCTGTACCAGTTAAAATACTTTTGGATGGCCGTTCACATACACCATCTGCTTCCTATTTAGGGCCGATTGCCTCGGGCATTGCTCCATTTGAGCTGGTCAGCTCAGCTGTTTACTTGTTGGGGTGTAAATTGATCAGGTGTGACTGAATGGATCAGCTGCTTGGCTAAATGGACCCTTCCTTTCCATTCATTAGAGGATTTGATATGATTGTGGACAAATGCAGACTGTGTCCCAGCTCTGTGCTCCTCAAAGCCGATTGTGCTTGCTGATCACGTGGGGATCTTGTTAAGATGCAGACTCCGATGTAGTCGACTCTGGAGCCGGAGCTGCGATTGTGCATTACTAACAATCTCCCAGGTGTGGCACGTCACCCTTTGTGTAGCAAGGACCTTCTGTTTTGTGAAGAATTGGCTTTGAAATAATTCAAAAGTTGTTCTTTGAATGTGACCCACTCTTTTCTTTCCTGATCGTTTTTAATCTCAGCTGCTTTTGCTAGAGATGCACATATCTGGCTAAAAAGGAGAAAATTCAGCCCATCTGTTTTTTGTTTTATTATCCTTCTGCAGTGCCCACATAATAGACTAGCAGCAATAACACCAGTTATAATAATGGACAAGATTTATTAATCACTTATTATGCAGCGAGCATGCGTTTGCTTATACTAGCCTCACAGCAGCAATATTAGTTACCATTCCCACTTTGCATCTAAGGGACCTGAATTTGGGAAGCTCAGGAAAATTTCCGAGAAACACATAGTAAGTGTCAGAGCTGGGATTTGAATATAATTGTTTCGGATTTGAGGGAAATGAACACTTATAACTGTTCTCTCCTGCCTCAGTTGCCCCATCCTCTGTGCAGATGTTTGATTTATTCCATTCTGCATGCTCTCTTATGCACATGCGCGCACACGTGCATACACACACACACACACACAGAGCAAACACTTAGACAGATGCCTCGGTCCCTCCAGATGCTTGGTGTCAAGGTAGAATAAATATCTGGATAAATAATTCTTCTCTGCCAGATGCCATGAGTCCTCTTCCTCCCTCTGTTTTGATTACAAACTGTGTTTCTCTTGGATGGTGGATGGCTCCCTGCAGACTTTATGAACCTTTCTCACCTTCACTCATTAGGGTTCAGAAACTCATTGGTCATGTGACCCAGAGTTAATTGCCTTGTGGGGAGATTCTCTCCTGCTTGGACATCCCCATGTGCTAAATCACACTTGGAGTTCCTATTTCATCAGGGATGTTTTCTACCAGGGTTGGTGTCATTCAACATTAAATCATCTCTCCTCGGGAATAAAGGTTAGTTTTCTCACATTTAATTTATAGCCCCAAGTAGGAAATAAAAGCACCATGATGGGTTTTATACTTGCCTTGCTAATAATTCTTCAGCTTATTACAATTTTAAATTAAAATGATGATGACCACAATAAAAAGACAACAAAATAATGAGTACTACTAGTAAAAATATTAGCAAACCCCTTATATTTTGTTGTGTATAATTATGGACTCATAGATAATGCATGTTCATATGTGTGGTTATAATTGTTGATGTCATTATTATTACCACTGTTTTTTTAATAAGCCAGAGAAGTTACCTGGGCAGATATAGATCTGGATCAGCTGCCCAGATGGAAATCTTAGGGAGTGGCAACATTAAGGTCATGCTGTTCAATCCCCATATTGGGCTGGATGAAATGCTAGTGATGTGGAGGTGAAACACTCGTTAGGCAAGCCTGTGTCCGAGTTCCAGTTCTGCCGCTTACTGATTGAGAGAGTTGGGTACAACATTGAACCTCTCTAAACTCAATTTCCACATCTTTAAAATGAGGAAACCCATAAGATTATTTGCCTGGATGAAATAAATATAAGAAGTATAAGTAAATTGTGTAGAATATAGAAGCAACAAACAACAGCCACCAGTGTGACTAGCAGGTGGCTGTAAACCAGGCATTGCCCCCTCACCAGTGGATGGGGTGAAGAATCACTGTTGCCCCACTAGAATTGGGTATCCACACACATGCAAATGTAACTTCAGCATCCCTGAAGCATCTATTCTGTGTGCTTAGTTCTGAAGACTGTCTTCAATGTGGGTACTGGAAAGAATATTTGTCCTTCCAACCCACGGCCTTTTAAAGGAGATTTTTGAGTCCCACAAAATTATTGTCAGTTAGCCTTCCAGGATGAGGATGAGGAGTGAGCATCAATGCACATGTGTGGCCAGGAGCACCTTCAGTGATCACATAGCTCCTCCGTGACTGATGCTGGTCCACCCCTCCAGCCTCATTCTGTTGTACTTTCATTTACTTTCCACTCTGGCTACATTGCTCTGCTTGCCTTTCCTCTGTGGCCCTGGCCACTTTTTGCCCCCATGCAGTTGTTCACAGTGACTCCTGCTTCTCTCTCTGCCTTTCAAAAATCTCTTTAGCTCTTGACATTCTGATCAAGCGTTTTCTCCTCTGTGAAGTCTTTCTTGGAACCCTCTTTAGAAATGACCCAATTTTTTTCATTGGGCACCTTGTATCATGGCCCCTAGAAAAAGATTTTGCTTTAATTTGCATATCTGACAATCTTCTGGGTTAGGTAATGATCTCCCAAAAAGAGATGCTGTGACTTGTTCATCTCTGTAATCTAGCTCAGGGCCTGGGAGAGAGTAAGTGACTTGCTACAATTTGTTGAATAAATTGTAATTGATCCCAGCTAATAGCTGTGAATTTGAGAAAGTCATTTATGGGAGACAGGAGCCATGGGCTGTGCCAGGAAACCAGCCCAACAGGCTGTGGTTTGGGGTCGAGAGGTGCCTTAAGGGTTATTTAGAGTGTTGACCCGGGAGAGTGTGAAAGCAATCAGTCATGTAGGTCAGATGGTGAAGGAGGAAGAAGAAACTGCTTCCCTCTGACATACCATGTGGGTAGTGGGTGGGTATCACTCATATCACCATTTTTTTCTTCCAGATTCAAACCCATGATAAGTAAACACAATGCCTTGATAACCAGTGGGGATCAAAATATTAAAGTAATAAAGTTACTGTAATTCCAGTAGTACAGGGCAATATGGTGCCTTTGGAAAATGTGGTGTCACTCGTTCTTGCTGCTTTTCCCTTCCAAGTTTAAAATGGGAAATACACCTCTGTGGGGATCAGGTCTGTAAAGCAAGTGGACTTACCTGGACACTTACATAGCAATCAAAGCTTACCCCACCTGTCAGAGTAACTTTTCTCCTTTGCAGACACTTGAGTGAGGCAAGGTGAGAAAGGGGCAGTGTTTCACTAGTCCTCATGGAGGTTTGAGGGATTGGGAGTCCCACTGGCCACTATGTGAGGCATAAATAGGAGAACAAAAAAGGAAGGCTCACTCCTATCTACCAGACTTTTGAATATGACAGGAAGCCTGATTTTAGGCATCTGAATTTTGGAGACTGCAAGACTGCAAATAAGTCCCTTTCCTTGTCAAAACTAGCTTGGGAAATAGTTGGGAAATTAGATTACTCATTTTAACCTTGGAGGTTACAGGAAAGTCACTGGCTGGCAAGATTTTTGTGTTGACTTTTATTTGATATGAATTAATTGAACTCTGTTGGTACATGTGGGTTTGGAGTGAGTATACATCTGATACCACAAAAGGTAAACTTTAAGCCATCACTCCCAGCTCCGTGAATTCCCTTGATTCAATCCACCGTTTATTGTACAGCTGTTCTGTGCCATGCACTGTGTTGAGTGCTGGTGATTTGGTCATAAACATCATCCAGAGGATCTTAATTAAGATCAGTTATTTCTAGTATAAAAATGATAGCTAAGGAGAGTTATTTATTTAAGCAATCACCACGTTTAAAAAAATACACTTATTTGGTATCTTCTTAGCACTTATTAGGTGCTCTGTGAGGCAGTGAGGATACAATGGTGAAGAAGATGGACTCAGCCCCTGCCCTTGAGAAGCTTTGCTATAGACAAGCAGAGGAACACAGTAAACAAGTAGGCAGACACATATGCAAAAGAAAAACAAATGATAACTACCACGAAAGAAACAGTGCTTTGAAAAAAAAGAATCACAGAGATTCACTTTAGATCGGAAAATCTTTGAAGTCCTCCAAGAATATGATTTCAATTTCAGCCAGAAGATCAGAAGGAGACAGGCACGCAGATAGTAGCACAGAGTGCTTTACAGCAGGGGTCCCCAACTCCCCAACTCTCTGGCCACAGGACCACTCACCTCCTCAGAGTGGGAGGTGAGCAGCAGGGAAGGGAGCAAAGCTTCATCTGTATTTTCAGCTGTTGCACATCACTTGCCTTAAAGCCTGAGCTCTACCTCCTGTCAAATCTGCAGTGGTGTTAGATTCTCATAGGAGCACGAACCCTATTGTGAATTGTGCATGGGAAGGATCTAGGTTGCATGCTCCTTATTCGAATCTAATGCCTGATGATCTGTCACTGACTCCCAACACCCCCAGATGGGACCATCTTGTTGCAGAAAAACAAGCTCAGAGCTCCCACTGAGTCTACATTATTTTGAGTTGTATAATTATTTCATTATATATTACAATGTGATACAAATAGAAATAAAGTGCACAATAAATGTAATGAGCTTGCATAATTCTGAAACCATCCCTCTCTACACCCCCTACCCCTGTCTGTGGAAAAATTGTCTTCCATGAAACTAGTCCCTGGTGCCAAAAAGGTTGGGGACTGTTGCTTTAGAAAAGAAAACATTGTTGCCACCATCCCCCCATCGCCTATACTTGGCATTTCTCCCCACCTTGTCACTCCCCCCCCCCCCCCCCCCACTACCCCCCCCCCCCCCCCCCCCCAATGGACCCCAGTGTGTGATGCTCCCCTCTTTGTGTCCAAGTGTTCTCATTGTTTACCTGCCTATGAGTGAGAACATTCAGTGTTTGATTTTCTGTCCTTGTGTGCAACAATTTTGCATGATCTGCACATGTACCCCAGAATCTAAAGCACAATAAATAAATAAATAAAATAGAAAAGAAAAGATGTTGTGAACACAGGTCATGAAGCAGTAAAGGGCTTGGAATAGTCCAGCAGTGAGCCATTGTACAGAGACTGTGATTAGTTAGGGGCACATCATCTGATAGTGTCTTTGCTGTAAATCTGTGTGTTCACTTTCTATTGCTACTGTAACAAATTACCATTGATTTAGTAGCTTAATGCAACACAAAATGTACTCCTTGGCCTGTCTGCAGATCGGAAGTCTGAAATCAGTTTCGCTGGGCTGCAATTAAGCATCAGCAAGGCTGCTTCCTTCTGGAGGTTTTTGGGGGAGAATCAATTTCCATGCCTTTTTGAGCTTCTGGTAGCTTCCCACATTTTTCAGCTTGGGGCCCCTCCTCCAGCCTCAAAGCCTCGAGCTTGCTTCTGTCATCGCCTTACCTTCTTTGCTGTAGTCAAATCTCCCTCTTTCTCCCTCTATAAGGAAATTTGCGACTATGTTTAGGGCCCACCCAGGCAATTCAGGATAACCCCCTACCTCATGATTCTTAATTTAGTCACATTTACAAAGTCACTTTTCCCATGTAAAGTGGCATCCACAGGTTCTAGGGATTAGGGTGTGGAAGTTTTTAGAAGACTCTTGTTCAGCCTAACATACTCTGATTCCAGCCATGGCTTCTGTTACACTTTCTGTGGGCTTTAATTTACTTCTTCTTGTGGACATGGTCTTATCTTAAGGGTCTGTGCCATATGCCTTTTCTTTCTGTTCTGAAGTTCCCTAACACCACAGCACAGAATTCAGGTGCAGCTCACAAGAACAAAGGGATCTAAGAAACTTATGGACACCTTTAACCAAGAAAGGTGAAGCTGATGGATACATGCTTCTCTGTGTCCATCCTTGCACAGAAAATTCTAAGAGCCATTCTTTGTGTTGAGCAATCCCAGAGGGACCCAGCCCCAGCTGTCCATAGCAGTGTTGGCTTGGATAATTCACCCTTCTGCTAATCTTTCTTTTTTCCCTGTTTCACTCTCCCTAGTCTCCCTTGCTTCTTCCATGGTAATACCTCCAGAATCATCCACCTACACACAGGTTTTAGGTTCCTGCTCTTCTTTTGAGGTCACTGGGAGTTCCTTTAGAAGTGGATGATATGGGTCACCCGTTGGTGATGTTAAGTGAAGTGTGGTTAATACCTAGCATGCTGTAATATTGGAATTACTAAAATTTCCAGCTGCATAAACAAGTACAGGTTGAAAGTAAACCACTAAATTATGATTATGTAGTAGCCCTAGTGCATGAATGCTATGGGGCAATGGTGATCATAAGGATTTAGAAGTTGGCTGGATTCTGTGGACTGCTTTGAAAGCTTTTAAAAATTAAAATGGTAGGCTCAGATCAGATATCAGCTCATGGCACAATGTAGAGTCAGAAAGCTTCTATAGCATAATTTAAAGCCACACTCAATTCCTGCAGCAGCAGCAAAGACTATGTAGAAAGTCAAGCTCAGGATTTGCTTGTAAGGGTGGCAGAGCTGCAAATGAGACTTCATTCATAGCCACCACATGCGTTGTCAATATCAATGTCAATGTCAGTGCCCTGTTCAGGAAAGAGCAATATCCTGAGGCCTGAGATAGGGCATTTGAATGGAGTGTCTGAGTGTTATAGGTATCTAGATTTCTTTGAGTCTTCCAGGTTGTCAGAAGCAGCCCCTTTCTCTCTGGTAGAGAAAAGAAGCTTGCTTTTGCCTAGAGACCTATGAAGAGACTGGAAGGCAGATGAGTTGGAACATGCTTGCTGTCCCCCTCAAGATCTGTGCCATTTCTCCTTGTTATCTTCATGCCAATGAATAAAGTCAGGCCTTAGCAGAGTCTAAACAGGGAATACTGTGTCTGCTCTTGGAGGAAACCACTTAGTTGCTGTGGAATTGCAGGATCTGGATCATATGCATGTGCTGGAACCGGAGCAGGGCTGGATAGGGGAAAATTTATTAATAAAGAAGCATTCTCCTATTATTCAAGATTTGATGTCCTGGCAAAGACACATTGGAGCCATTCCTAATCTTCTATTGGGATGACTTCCTGAGGCTTGGAAAGAATGATAGCTTAATGAGATGGAGATGCCAGAACAATCTTAGCAGAGAAATAAGGAGGGAGTCAGAAGTATGAAGGGATGGGAATAATAGACTGGATTTGTTATGTGAGTCCAGAGAGCACACTGTATAATTATGTTCCCTGGTAAGATGAATAAGTCAGTAATGAATCTACCATACATTGCTTAGGGTGGAAGAGAGTCCTTGAAAAGCTCAATGTTTTTTATGGACCAGGGTTCACATTGAATGACACTGCTTTTGAACTGGACAAGATAGTTTCTAGACTGACTGAAGCCAGGTGTCAGCCCTGAGCCAGCAGAGTCAAGAGGACATAATTACAATATCAGTATAGCAAGGTCAGAGGGATGACCAGGGTGCCCTGGACTCTTACAGGTTCGAAAGCAGTGGCTGATGGACCATGATGTTCTAGGGAGCAATGGAGATGTGCAGGTAGCCTGTAAAAGCATAACTTGACTTACATAACTGGGAAAAAATCAAAAGCTGATGAAGAGAGGGCTGAAGCCAGTCACTGCAATGTAGAAATGGTGGTCTGTCACCCAGTTTCCAGCTCTGAAATAGTTCTCATATCCTGAACCCATTGTTGGATGGGAAGATAGCATTTCCTCAAGGAAGAAACTGGCAAAACTGCAGCAAGCAAATGTAGTAGCAATTGCCCACAATGTTTCTCCAAGCAAATTGAGGTCATTTACCAGGGGAAACATGCTGCAGAAACCAGACCTTTCAAATTCCCTACCACTGGCTGACGGAAGAGGAAAAACATGGCTCACCTATTTAATAGGTGGGACAGCATGAAAAAGCATAAAAGATGAGGGTGTGAATTAAAAATACTGCTGCCATACTGTAGCCCCACTCATGGGTGGCCCAAAACGGTGATGGAAGAACCACCCTCCCAGCAGGCAGAGCTGCAGTGGCACACTTGACCATTGACATTGGGTGGAGAGAGAGGGAGCTGAGATCAGAAGTAGACTCAGACAAATGACTAGATGGTCAGGGACCCAGATGGAGCAAGATTAGAAGAACACCATATAAGATATAGAAGAAAACCTAGGCAATACTATCTAGGACATAGGCATGGGTGAGGACTTCATGACTAAAACATCAAAAGCAACGACAACAAAAGCCAAAATAGACAAGTGGGATCTAATTAAACTTAAGAGCTTCTGCACAGCAAAAGAAACTATCAATAGATTGAACTGGCAGCAACAGATTGGGAAAAAAAATTTTGCAACCTACTCATCAGATAAAGGGCTAATATCTAGAATCTACAAAGAACTTAAACAAATTTACAAGAACAAACAAACAACACTGAAATGAAACAACAGTGTAAAAGTGGGCAAAGGATATGAACAGACACTTCAAAAGAAGACATTTATGTAGTCAACAAACATGAAAAAAAGCTCATCATCACTGCTCATTAGAGAGATGCAAATCAAAACCACATTGGGATACCATCTCACACCAGTTAGAATGGTGATCATTAAAAAATCAGGAGACGACAGATGCTGGAGAGGATGTGGAGAAATAGGAACATTTTTACACTGTTGGTGGGAGTGTAAATTAGTTCAACCATGTGGAAGACAGTGTGGCAATTTCTCAAGGATCTAGAAATAGAAATACCATTTGACCCAGCAATCCCATTACTGGGTATATATCCAAAGGATTATAAATCATTCTATTATAAAGACGCATGAACACGTATGTTTACTGCAGCACTATTTACAATGGCAAAGACTTGGAACCAGCCCAAATGCCCCTCAGTGATAGATTGGATAAAGAAAATGTGGCACATATACACCATGGAATACTATGCAGCCATAAAAAAGATGATTTCATGTCCTTTGCAGGGACATGGATAAACCTGGAAACCATCATTCTCAGCAAACTGACACAAGAGCAGAAAACCAAACACTACATGTTCTCACTCATAAGCGGGTGTTGAACAATGAAAACACACAGACACAGGGAGGGGGACATCATACATTGGGGTCTGTTGGGAAGTGGGGGGTTAGGAGAGGAATAGCAGGGGGTAGAGGAATTGGGGAGGGATAATATTAGGAGAAATACCTAATATGGATGACGGGGTGATAGATGCAGCAAACCACTTCCATGGCACGTGTATGCCAATGTAACAAACCTGTACAATCTGCACATGTACCACAGAACTTAAAGTATAATAAATAACAATAAGAACAGGCACCAGGAAACCTGGGGAAGAGGCTTGAGAAGAAACTCTTGGAAGCATGTACCAAATGTGAGAATCTTTGTGTTCTTTTTAATGCCTGCTTGAGGGCATCCACAGCAATAACCTCAACAGCCAGTGGACTGGAGACTTTGCTGTGCATACCAGTATCTTGTCAGCCACTTCAGTACATTTGTCACCAAACAGACCATGTATTTTGTTTATTGCCTGCCCAGGATATAGGCTATGTATGGTCAGGGATTTATGTCTGTTTTGTTGTTACTGTTATTAACTAGAACAGACCCAGGTACATAGTAGCTGCTTAATAAATATTTGTGAAAAAATGAATACAATATGCATGCATCATTTTTTTTACATATTGTATTTTTTTTTCCTTAGGATAGATTCCTAGAAGTGTATCTGATAATATATTATTTTAAAGTATACATTTTATTTTAAGAAATTGATTTTAAATAATTAGTACATGTTTACCTGAGCATTAAAATTTTTAAGAACTTCTTACATATTGCATGATAGCTTCTGTACTGATTTGTACTTCTACCAGAGTTTCTAAGTCAGCAGCACTGATTTATAAATATTTTCCAGTTGGATAGGTGAAAAAATACCCTCATATTTTGTTATTATTTGTGAAATTTAATATTCATTAGCAATTTGATTTTCTTCTCTCTGTTAATATTATTTATTAATTTCCAATTAAGGATTCATCAATTTTAATGCATTTTTCAAAATAAAAATATTAATTTTTTGTGTGAGGAATTTATGAGGTAGGTTTTGTTCAGTTTATTACTGTCCTTTAAATTTTGCAGGTATTTCTGTTCTATAGATGTTTATGTCTTAAGATAGCATATTCTTCATTGTTCTAATTTGTGGCTGCTTCCATTGCCTTATGCTAAGAAAGTCTATCTTCTTCTGTAGGGCAATAAATACTCTTATGTTTGCACCTGCTTTCTTTATACATCCAAATCATTAAACAGGATTTATTTTGCTGTCTGGAGGTGAGAATCTAAATTTGATAGACTTTTAAAGAAAAAGCCATTTTTTACACTATGTCTTGAATAATCTGTTCATCCCTGATATGGTTTGGCTCTGTGTCCCCACCAAAGGTTCATCTTGAATTGTACTCTCATAATTCCCCTATGGAATTATGGGAGGGAGGGACCCAGTGGGAGATAATTGAATCATGGGGTAAGGTCTTTCCATGCTGTTCTCATGGTAGTGAATAAGTCTCATGAGATCTGATGGCTTTAGAAGGTGGAGCGTCCCTGCACAAGCTCTCTCTTTGCCTGCCGCCATCCATGTAAGATGTGACTTGCTCCTCCTTCCCTTCTGCCATGATTGTGAGGGTTCTGCAGCCATGTGGAACTGTAAGTCCATTAACCCTCTTTCTTTTGTAAATTGCCCAGTCTTGGGTATGTCTTTATCAGCACCATGAAAATAGACTAATACAATGCCATTTATTTGTTATTTATCCTTTATATTAATTCTTGTGTGCGCATGCATGTGTGTGTGTTTCTGATCTATGTGCTCATCGATACTGCTCTAACTCAGAGTCATTAGTTGCTAATTGACTTAAAAATGGTTTTACTGAGATAAAATTCATGCTTTCAAAATGTACAATTTAGCAATTTTGCTGTTCAACCATCACCACTAATTTTAGAGCATTTTCATCACCCCAAAAACAAATCCTAACCTATTTGCAGTTATTGCCTATTTTCCCCTTCCACCAGCTCTTGATGGAGGCACTAATTTGCTTACCGTCTCTGAGAATTTGCCTATTTGAGACATTTTATGTAAATGGGATCATACAATACATTACTTTTTGTGTCAGGCTTCTTTCACTTAACATGATGTTTCAAGGTTTGTCCATGTTGTATCACGTATCTTCCATTGGTTTTTACGGCTGGATAATATTTTATTGGTTCTTCCTACTTCTTTCCTCTAGAATTAGCACTACTCATGATTTAAAGCTTTGTCTTACACATCAACTTTCTTTCATTTTAATTTCTTATTTCTTTTTCTGTCTATTCTGAGATGAAAGCTGCAGGTTGTTTTCTACATTGCTTAATTTTTTGCAGTATTATTTCTGTTTTATTCTCTTTCATTGCTGATTTTAATAATTCTATTTTTAGTCTTATTAAAGTTTTCCTTATGGGAGTCAATTGTCATCTTTTCTAGCACTCTTTTTAATGGCTTCTTGTTTGTCTCTTAAAAGGTGTTTTGCATATTATTGAGAAACTAAGCAAATGTTTATCAGTTCATTTTTTGTTGCATTGAGAAATAAATGCCACAAAGCTGTGTTGTATAATATCATATTTATTACTTCTTACTCTTTGCTAAGTTTGTTGGGTGATTCTTCTGCTCCAGACTGGCTTGGCTGGGTGCAGGTAGTCCAGGATTGCCTCACACAATTGTCTGCCAGTTGACAGGAGTGCTATTCTTGGAGGCCTCAACTGACACATGTCTTTTATCCTAAGGTAAGCTAGCTCAGACTTCTGCATATGGCAGTCACAAGGTTCCATAGAGCAGCAAGAGAAGACAAGCACACATACACAAATACTTTTCAAGACTTGGCTTGCATCACCTGTATAAGGAATCAAAAAAGAGGCCAAGTTGTCAAGATAATCCTATGTGAAAAGAACAAAGCTGGAGGCATTAGGCTAATCAACTTCAAACTATACTACAAGGCTACGGTAACCAAAACAGCATGGTACTAGTACAAAAGCAGACACATAGACTAGTGGAACAGAATAGAGATGTCAGAAATAAGACCACACATCTACAACCATCTGATCTTTGACAAACCTGACAAAAATAAGCAATGGGGAAGGGATTCCCTATTTAATAAATGGTGCTGGGAAAACTGTCTAGTCACGTGCAGAACATTGAAACTGGACTCCTTCCTTACACCTTACACAAAAATTAACTCAAGGTGGATTAAGACTTAAATTTAAAACCCAAAACTATAAAAAGCCTAGAAGAAAACCTAGGCAATACCATTCAGGACATAGGCACGGGCAAAGATTTCATGATGAAAATATCAAAAGCAATTGCAACAAAAGCAAAGGTTGACAAGTGGGACCTATTTAAACTAAAAAGCTTCTCCACAGCAAAAGAAACTATCATCAGAGTGAACAGACATTCTACAGAATGGGAAAAAAATTTGAAATCTATCTGACAAAGGTCTAATATCCAGAGTCTACAAGGAACTTAAACAATTTTCAAGAAAAAAACAACCCCACTAAAAAGTGGGCAAAGGACATGAACAGACACATCTCAAAAGAAGACATTCATGTGGCCAAAAAACATATGAAAAAAAAGTTCAACATCGTTGATCATTAGAGAAATGTAAATCAAAACTAAGTGAGATATAATCTCATGACAGTCAGAATGGTGATTATTAAAAAGCCAAGAAACAACAGATGCTGGCAAGGTTGTGGAGAAATAGGAATGCTTTTACACTGTTGGTAGGAATGTAAATTAGTTTACCCATTATGGAAGACAGTATGGCTATTCCCCAAAGACCTAAAACTAGAAATACCATCTGACCCAGCAGTCCCATTACTGGATATATACCCAAAGGAATATAAATCATTCTACTATAAAGATACATGCACTTGTAGGTTCATTGCAGCGCTATTCACAATAGCAAAGACAGGGAGGGAATCAAACCCAAATGCCCATCAATGGTAGATTGGATAAAGAAAATGTGGCATATATACACAATGGAGTACTATACAGCAATAAAAAGGAACAAGAACATGTCCTTTGCAGAGACAGAAATGGAACTGGAAGCCATTATTCTCAGCAAGCTAACACAGGAACAGAAAACCAAACACCTCATGTTTTCACTTGTAAGTGGGAGCTGATCAGTGATAACACATGGACACAGGGAGGGGAGCAATACACACTGGGGCCTGTTGGGGGTTGGAGGAAGGGAGGGCATCAGGATAAATAGCTAATGTATGCAGGAATTAATACCTAGGTGATGGGTTGATAGGTGCAGCAAACCACCATAGCACATGTTTACCTATGTAACAAACCTGCACGTTCTGCACATGTATCCCAAGACTTAAAATTTAGTTTAAATTTTTTTTGGTAAATTATCTAGCATTTTAGTCATTTCCTTTATAGGAAGCATTTTAGTTAATTTTTCCACTGCTAAGATATTTTATGGAGGCTAAATGAGGCACTTGTGTGAATATGCTGTTTATATGGAAGGCACCACAAAATTTTTCTCTGTTCTTTGTTTAATAAAGACAATTTTGCTAGTTTCCTAGTTAAAGCTCTTCTAATATAATTAAACAGTGCACCAAATGCAGCAATAGTTACTTATTCAATAAATATTTATCAAATGCCTATAGTCTACCAGGCACCATACATAGCATCTTCTTGCTTAAAGAATCTTGGGGATATGATGTAATAAAAAAGGGTTGTTCTCAATGCTACTGTGTGTAGAATCAGCAGAGTTGCTTGGTAAAAGGCAGATTCTCAAGCTACTCCATGAGATTCTGATTCAGTAAGGCTGGGTGAGGCTGATGATAAGTTTATTACAAATACTCCGGTTGACTCTGATGTAGATGGACCATATCAGATCATGCTGTGAGAAATGCTGGGCTGGAGAAAAGAAAATCAAATGGCCGAATTCTAATCTAGGAATTAGATTACTGTCACTTGTCACTTACTGGTTATATAACTTGTTTCATAATAGATATCTGGCACCTAATATCTGTTCAAAAAATATTTATTGAGTAAATGAGCTTACCTATGTTTCCTTATCTTCAGTATCAAGGTTTAGAAGAAAAACATGCCATGAATGTGGTGTCTATTAAATGACGTGGGTTACATCTCACCTTGATATATATTTGTGGCTCAAATAATGTAACTCTTGGCTGGGTGCAGTGGCTCACACTTTGGGAGGCCCAGGTGGGTGGATCACTTGAGGCCAGGAGTTCAAGACCAGTCCAGTCAACATGATGAAACCCTCGCTATATAAAAATTAGCCAGGTGTGGTGGTGCATGACTGTAGTCCTAGCTACTTGGGAGACTGAGGCAGGAGAATCATTTGAACCTAGGTCTGCAGCAACAGAACAAGACTCTGTCTCAAAAAAAAAAAAAAGTATCTCTTTGTTTGCAGCAAGTTACTTTCACAGCATATTTTGTTCAGAGCAATAAATAATAGATGATTTTTGGAACAAAGCAGTGTCAGAAAAGCTGTGCTTAGACTTTTGCCTTTCCAGATCATCAAAGATGACCTTTGTTACACAGACATATCAATAATGTATATTGTAACAAAGTGATCCAAAGTGAGATGTCACAATTGAGCTGTAGAAACCACCATCCAAAGATAACATACGTTTAGTTTGATGATGATTCTTTGTAGAGTTAGGTATTAAAAGTACAATCTTTCCCCCATTATAGTTTGTGTTTATTACTTTTAGGCCATGGCTTTATTTCTCTGCAAAATGTCATTTATTCAACAAAATGGAATTTGTAGAGTAACTGATTAGGCAATAAAGCTAACTCCACTGTTAATGGCTACATGCATTCTGGAAATATGAGCAAAGTCCTGTTGGCTATAGTTTAAGATTAAGATACAATTTCTACAAATGGCAATTGGAAAATATACAAAACTGTTAGTAAGGTATATTACCTTGAGCTCCTCAGTATGAGGATATTCTAAAAATGTGAAGTATAAATATTTGAAAATGTTATGACTCATAAAGCCTCTGGCAGAGTCCCTCTAGTATTTCAGAAAGTGGACACACACATACACACACACACACACACGTGTGTGTGTGTGTGTGTGTGTGTGTGTATATATTCATGCATTTTAATTCCTCCTTTATACATGGATACAGACATTTCTGTTTAGTTATAATCATCTGACAGTAGATTTGGAAGGGAATTTATAGGTCATCTAACACAGTGGTAACAGACATCAGGCATCATGCCTTCATTCCCTAATCTGTACTCATGGCAGACATTATTAATCAAACTCACATTTCTTTCCAGGGCAGATGTCTGATCATGGATTCCTTCAACACAGGACTCCTGGAAGGCATCATAGAGTGATTAAGTTTGACTCTATATGCAATGAAAGTTTGGCCATGCCTTATTTAGATTAGAAAAGGTCACATAAATGTTAGTGGCAGAATGAGATTTCAATTCTAGGTTTGGATCTTCCCACTGTGGGCAGTTTTCCTAGGCACACAGACACTGGGAGAACATGGGCCAGTGAAGAGAACCTGAGGGAGGAGGATCCTTCTACATTCCCAGCTTTGTCTCTATATCTATTCTGTAGTGTAACTTCAGACAAATCACTTCATATTTCTGGGCCTATAACATTTCATGCCTATGAAGTTAAGGATAATTATCTATTTCCTAGGGCTTTTATGAGCATCAAAGGAGGTAATGGATGTGAATGTGTCTTTCACTTTTGAATATAAATAAATTTATGCTGTCACAATAAGATGCATCTTCCTAGATTTTCAAGGCAGCCATTTCTTTTCTAGATATCTGAGGAATTACCCTTTTAAGTACCAAGTATTTTGCTTTAAGCATTTTAGATGAAAGTCTTCCTATAATGGGTTGCAGCTTACTTATCTTTTAGGCAGAATATAATAAACCTAATTTGATCTTCTTGATGATTCACTGGCATTAAGAAAATTAACCTTTATAAGACGATTCCCAGGAATGCACTTTGGCATGTAGAAATGTTGGTCTTCCTACTGACTGGGTCTGAATGGCTGTGGCTTTTGTGAGTTCTTGTGTCTCTGCTTAATAAATTTATTCAGCCTCCTCTGATATTATTAACTGGCATTTCTTTCTTTTTTCCAGTCAGATGTCTTCTGGGAGTATCTCTCTCTCCTGAATTGCCTTTTCTACCTTTTTGTGGGTCAATTAAATAGATAATTAACTTTTTGTTGAAAACTAAATCATGGTCATAATAATGCATTGATATGTTTGTGGTACTTACCATATGCTAGGTCCTCAGCTAAGTGCTTTTGAAGGGTATTTTTTCCTCCTTATCCTCACAGCAACCCTACAAGGCAGGTCAAAATCTTGAAGTCATCCTCAACTCTGCTCTTCATCTTACACACATGTAATCATTCCTGTTGGTTCTCCTCTCAGAATATATCTGGGATCCAATTTCTTCCTACCATGCCCATAAGCACCACATTGTTCAAGCCACCATCAGTTCTCACCTGGCTACCTACCTGGCCTCCCTGCTTCTGGGCTTCCCCATTCAGTCTGTTACTAATACAGCAACCAGAGTGATTAGATGAGACGAAACTCTGCTCATCTTACTCCCCTGCTCCAGTGCCTATGAATATCCTTCCCCTCTTACCCAGAGCACAGGTCAAAGTACTTAACATGGCCTCTTGAGTCCAGATGCCCTACTCTCGCTTCCTCTTTCGTCCCTCCTCCTCTGGTTTAATCAACATCATCCATATCTGCCTCTTTCTTGTACTTGAAACTCACTAATGTCATTTGGTTCTCAGGGCCTTTGCACATGCTGTGCCCCCACTTAGAACATTGTTCCCCCAGGATTCCAGTGGCCCACTCACTCCCTGCTATGCTTTAAATGTTTGTGTCCCACACAAATTCATATGTTAAAATCTTAATCCCCAAGGCGATGGTACTAGAAGGGGTCCCACAAGGTGGAGGCCCCATGAATGAGATTAGTGCCCTTATAAAAGAGGCCCATTAGAAACCCTCTGCCCCTTCTTCATGTGAAGACACAGTGAGAAGGCACTATCTCTGAACCAGGAAGCAGCCCTCATCAGACACCACATCTTCCAGTGCCTTGATCTTGGCCGTCTGGCCTCCAAAACTGTCAGCAATAAATTTTTTATTCATAAGGCACATAGTCTAAGCTATTTTGTTATAGCAGCCAGAATAGACTAAGACACTGTCCTTTTCAGATCTCTGCTCAAAAGCCTGCCTTGGCTATCCATACTCCCTATCCACCTTCCTTGCAGTGTTTCTCTCAATGCTTCCGCCATCTAACACACAATATATTACTGATCTATTTTGTTTATTGCCTCTCTTCCTCTATTTGAACATTGTCTGTTTTGTTCACTGCTGAATCTCTGAGGACTAGAACAGTACTTGGTACTTATTTGAAGCTTCAAATGAATGAATGAATGAATGTGCCACTGTTATGAATACATAGAACGGGAGAGTGTGGCTTTGGCAATAAGCTGAAGAAGCAGAGCTGGGATTTGAAGCTGACCCCTGTAGGCTCTAAGATATGCTTGATTTTCGTCCAAAGGGACAATACGTGGGCTGTGGATTGGGGTTCCTTTCTGGGGTCAAATGAATGGGCTACAGGAACGGGCCATTAGTTCTGTATTTTCTGTGCAAAGTCAGATTTTTTTTCCCCTTTTGACTTTTAGAATTTCAGGTAAGTGAAACGGCTAGATGCAGTCATTTGTTCTCCCATCAATTTAGCCAACCAGTTGTTTCTCAGTAAATAGCCAGTGGTGCTTCTTGTGTGCCAGGTGTAGGGGAGGTTGCTACTCTCCCCTTGCTCATGGCCTTACCACGTACTGTGACAAGTTCTCAGCTAGGGTGAACTCAAGATCCTATGAGGGTTTGTAGATGTGTCTGGTCCATCCCAGGGAAGCCTGTGGAGGCTCTGAGAGTGGGAAGCCTTGGTCAGTTCCTGAAAATTTCAGCAAAGCCAGATCCTGAGGATTGCTTGAGGTCAACAGTGCAATACAACAGAAGGCTTGGCATTTCTGGTGTTGGAGAGCTGCAGGTGGATGAGTAAGGCTGGATGGTAGTCAGGAGCTGCGGTGAGGGACGCGGCAGGAAGTGAGGCTGGCCTGGGTCAGAATGTGCCTTGGGTATCATGGTTATTATTGGTGAATAACAGCAATATATATGTCTTTGTTTCACAAAGCATTGTTTTTTCTTTATAGGGACCTTCAATATAGGAGGTAGAGGGTCAACTCCAAAATCACAGTCTCTGGGAAGGCTTCCTTTAGGCTAAGGGATGTTTCCCTCCGCTGGGCTCCCACAACACCTTCTGCTCAAAATTACTAGTGAATTTGCCTGTTTCTTCCAGTGCTGAGTCTCTGAGGCCTGGTGAAGAGTCTTAGACATCTCTTTAGCCCCAAAACAGTGTCTCAGTGACCCAGACATTTTTGGAAAGAAACGTGCTGAGTGCATTTCATATACATTTTGACTTGACAGTGCTGCTGTACTCCTTTTCAGGAACCAAGCAAAACAAGGTGCATTGATGTGACCAATCAAACCAAGAGTATTTGTGTGACACTCATGCCAGATTACTTCAGTAAAAGACATGTTGTGACTTCTGCAGGGGGAATCCATGCTGCCTAGATAGCTTTTCCTCAGCTGCTTCCTGGTGAAAACTGCAATGCCAGAAACTTGTCCCGGGCCCTCCTTTGGGACCTGTGAGGCTCAGCATCTTTTCTGAAGTCAGGCCTGTGAATGGCTGCTGATTGGTGCCCTCAGGAGCTCAGGGCACTCCAGTACTTTTCCCTGCTGATTAGAGGAGCGAAAGTAGCTTATAGACAGCACTCTCCTTCCTGCCTCCCCTGAAAAGACACTGTCTTCAGAGGTATCCATCTAAGTGGGAGGAGGTATACAAGGCACAGGAGAGGTCCTCTGGGTGTCTCCTTATATGCATGGGCCTTTTGTGTTCCACAGGAGGGGTCCCTGTAATTGACATGCAGACTCAGGTATCATGCTGCCTCAGAAAGTGTTTGTGTGTTGAGTTCCAGGGAAAGACATTTGCCACTTTACTCCTCATGAAATAGCAAACCACTTGGGGCAACTCAATCATTAGCTCATCCATGGGTTGATTGATTTGTTCAGCAAGACCTTGTTCAATACTAAGTGCTGTCCTAGCCAGCACTGTGGCTGTACAGTTTATAGAGCATACTGTTCATGTTCCAAGGAGCTTCATTCATTCATCCATTCATTCATTCACATAGTGGTGAAGGGCATGGTCTTAGAAGCTAGACTGCCTGGATTTGAATATCAGCTCCATCTCATATTAGCAGAATAATTTGTCAAATCATTTAAAAACTGTGTGTTTCACCATAAAATGGCGATCATAATGAT
Source organism: Sapajus apella (assembly GCF_009761245.1). Taxonomy (NCBI): domain Eukaryota; kingdom Metazoa; phylum Chordata; class Mammalia; order Primates; family Cebidae; genus Sapajus; species Sapajus apella. The sequence goes on along the minus strand of NW_022436943.1, from coordinate 57,417,921 downwards.
ACCTAGTTCACATGGTTCTTATGAGGTATGCCTGCCACATGGCAAGTGTTGTATCATGGAAAATACTCAACTCTACCATGTGTCAGTTCAGTACTAAACACAGGCAACACAGTGGGAGATCATACAGATTTAAGCCCCATTTTTATGAAGCAGCTAGTCTAATGAGGGAGACAGTCATTACTCAAATGAGCACAGAGCACATCCACATATATGTGATTATGTGTGCATAAGGACCATGATAAAACAGTACAGGGTGTCATACAAGCAAAAGAGTAACCTTCCCTGGTTGATTGAAATGTTGTCAGTGTATCTTAAGAGGTTAGAAGAGTACATGGCATTAGTGGGCACTTAGGGAATACCCCTTGAATGAATACAGATTCCTTGGAGCTGAGGCCCAAGGATGAACAGGAATTAAGAAGATACAGAGAGAAAGAAGAGAAGAATCCCAAGAAAAAGAAGCAGTATGTGTGAAGGCTCTGGGTGGGAGGGAATGTGACACCTTCCAGGAATGAAAAGGGCACTCTGGTTGCAACACAGGCAAGACAGGCAGAGTGGGATGAGATGGGGCTGGAGAGGGATACTGGGCCAAGAGCTGTGAAAGCCGTGATCAAGCCCTGATGTTTATTCTGAGAGCAATGAAAACCACTGAAAGCTTTTAAGCAGAGGAATAACAGAATCAGGTTTGTATTTTTAAAACATCACCCTTGGTGCAGTGGGAGAGTGGATGGGAGCCGAGTGCACGGGGATGGGACCATTTATAGGCATAGTAATTGGCTTTCTCTAGAATAAAATGCAAAAACAATCCCCCCAATGTCTTGGTGGCCCCCACAGCAAAGCTTTATTTCTTGCTTGTACTGTATAGCATTGGCCCTGTTCCAAGTCTCCTCTTCATCCTTGACCCTGTGTAAAGGGGCAGAATTTTTTGGGATATTCTGTTCTCACAGCAAAGGACAAAGGGCTGTGGCTGACCACCGGAGGGTTCAAGTACCTCTGCAACATTCTTGTCTTGATAGCAAGTATGTCAATATAAGCATGAGTCTGGAGTGAGGAGGATGCGTCTCTGTTGGAGACAGGATTAAGAAACTCATTGGCATCTGGAATGCAATCAGCATATTGTCTAATGGAAGGAGGGAGAAAGCTACAAACTGTTCAGACAGTAGGCGACGGAGTGAGACTCTGTCTCAAAAAAAAAAAAAAAAGTAAGGACCCAAACCAGTGGAAGCACAGAGGAGATATGGTGACTAGCCAGGGGAGGGAGGGAGTGAAGGATGGGATGAAGGAGGGCTTCCAACAAGTGGCGGCTGCTGGTCAGGAGAGGGGGATTGGAAGAGTGTTCCAGATCATAAAAGCCAGGTAGGTTGGGGAGGGGAGGAGAGGATATCTGACATCTTCAGTTGTATGCAAAAAGAAAGGATGGAATATTTTCCTCTGTAAAAGATCTTAAATGAGCTAGATGAGAAATACACAAAGCATGAAACATAAGATTACATTTTTATTGATTGACTGATTGAGACAGAATCTCGCTCTGTCGCCAGGCTGAAGTGCAGTGGCACAACCTCAACTCACTGCAACCTCCTCATCCCGGTTTCAAGAGATTCTCCTGCTTCAGCCTCCTGAGTAGCTGGGATTACAGGTGCATGCCACCAGGCTGGGCTAATTTTTGTATTTTTAGTAGAGATGGGGTTTCATCATGTTTGCCAGGATGTTTTTGATCTCTTGGCCTCGTGATCCACCCACCTCAGCCTCCCAAAGTGCTGGGATTACAGGCATGAGCCACCGCACCCAGCCAAGATTAAATTTTTAAATAGGAAAGCCCTGATCACACCTGTTGCCGTGAGTGCTTATAAGAGAGTCCTGGAGGACATGTTAATGACCCCACACTGTACCTGAAACATGCACAGATGGTTCATTCTGTTGTGGAAGCTTCGGTGCTAAGGAGTTGGTGATCACAACAATGGGTGTGTGCACTGAATGCTCCCTGTGTGTGCCAGGCCCCTTCCAAGGCTTTATGTGCACTATCTAATTTTCAAACAATCTCATGGGGTCACCATTATCTTTCTCATTTTACAGCGGAGGAGACTGAGACACTGACAGGCTAAATTGGCAGCTTGCTTATGCCAGAGGGAGCCACTGAATCCCAGAGGCTGGCTACAGGCTCAGTGTTCTTAACCACACTTACTGAGTTGTTTGTTTGTTTAATTGGCTTATCTGAGGCTGCCTGTTACAGTGGAAAGAGCTCAGATTCTGGTGTCAGACTCACCTGGGGTGGAATCATGGCTCTGCAGTCTCTTTATACTGTGAGATTTGCAAAGTAACTTAGCCTTGTTGAATTCACCTCCCCTTTTCAGAGGGCAGCAGTGCCTACCTGCTGGGGTTGCTGGGTGAGTTAAATGGAGCAGCATGTACAGGACATCAGTTTCAGGAAGGCGTTAAATAAACATTAGCTGGAGTGAGATGAGAAGTCATGGCATATTGCTTTTTCTTCAACCCCACTTAAAAATGTTAAGTAAGAGGATTTTTACTTTTTAACATAAGACTGTTAAGCCCATTAATGGCCCATGAAATGATATTTTCTTACAGCAATGACCATATATAAGTGGCATTAAGTGAAAACTTCTTGGGTGATTACGGAAAGGCCCCTAATTATGGAGAGCTATGTTAAAGAAACAGTCCAAAGTAGGAGGGTGGTGGTAAGAATCACCGTGCACCCATGCCATGGAAATAAATACTTTAGACGGTTACCGTGATAACTGCTCTTCTCTCTGGGGTGAATAATAGCAGGTGATCTTTAATCATCTTTTTAGAAAACATCATGAATGTATTACTTTTACTGCAGGGAAAAAAATTTTAATCGAGGAAAACAAAGACTAAGATCAGCTTTGGAAAACTGTTATTTTGGATACACGGAAACCATCCTCCCAAGAGGCCTTTGCTTTGCCTAACTGATTACTGACAAATCTTGGCAATATGGGTGTTAAGTGCTGGGTGCTTAGCTGTGCAAGCGGAGGCAGTTTCCCTTGCAAGTTCTACTCGGATTATATTATCAGCCTCTACTCTGGAGGGGAGGGAACTTTCATAGGGAGCAGGCTGGGAGACAGACATGTGGTAGCCTCAGGTTTGACCTGGGCTGGTATCAGCATTTAAGAGGATTGGGTCTGAGGGTCAAAGCAAACTAGTGACAGGGGCTGGGGAAGGTCATCAGGCCGTGGTGAAGGCCAGGAAGTGAGAGGGCATTGCATGCTTCCAGAAATAAAAATCTGCAGTAAGACCCAGGTTTGGAGGGCAGGGCAAAATCCATTACGGAAGGAGGCTGTCTGTCTGGCCTGTGTGGTGTAATAAAAAGACTTATTTAGTCTTTGTTTCAGGTTCCTGGCACAGAGCAATGAAAACCCTTAGAATTTCCTGAAAGAAAGAAATGTCTTTTCTTAAATTCATTATGAACCCCTTATGTCCATACCTAAGTTTACGGTAATGAGGCAACTTCTTGAGGCCCCTAGATAGCTTCAGGATGGGTGCTGGTTGCCAGAAAAACCAACTCAGTGATTTCAGGGTGAGAGTTTAGAGCCCTAAGTCCCAGTGCCCAGGGAGGGAAGGAGGCTGGAAATTGAGACATTCACCTGTAGTCAATGCCTTAGTTAATCATGCCTACATAATGACACCCCAATATAAATCCCTAACAGACAGGGTGTGGGAGCTTCTGGGTGGGTGGGCGCAGCTATGTGTGGGGAGGGTGATTTGTCTAATTGCTTAGGGGAACTCTGCACCTTCCCTCACCCCCATACCTTGCCTTATGGGTCTCTTTCATTGGGTTGTCCCTGCATTCCATCTTTTATAATAAACTGAAAATATAAGTAAAGCATTTTCCTGAGTTCTGTGAGTCCTTGCAAACTATCAAACCTGAGGAGGGGGCCATGGAAACCTCCAAATTTATAGTTTACCAGGAAGAAATGTGGGTAGTCTCGGAACGCCATTTGTAGGTGGTGTCTGAAGTGGGATGGCCTCGTAGGACTGAACCTTTACCTGTGGCTTCCGCTAACTCTGGGTAGTTAATGTTGGAATTGAATTGAATTGTTGGGTTTGCAATTGGTGTGGAAGAACTGGATAATCAATTACTAGTGTGGAAAAATAACAAGTATTGGTGCCAAGAGGAAAAACACACAGAGTGGGTCAAACAGGTTGAGTTACAGTCCCAGTTGAGAAGCTGAATGTACAAAAGGAACCAAATCAGAAGCCTGGGTGGGGAGCAAGGGCAAGCAGACACTATTTGGGGAACACTGTATGTTGAAGCACAGAAATAATCACACTTTGGTAACAAGACTTTCAGCACTATTGGTGAGGTAGTGATAGGATGAAACCCAGAATTAAGAGTGAGGTGCTCTGTGCATGGCCCCCAAATGGTCTGGTGTCATGGCAGAGTTTTGGTTCTCCTTCAGTCCAGCCACAAGTGGTATGCTGCACCAACTCACATTTTAGATAGCCCCAAGCAGCTTGCCAGCAACCGAGGCAGAAAGACTTACCTTAGGAATGCATGCTCAACAGAAATGATTTTTATATAGTAAGCAAAACCTGGCGAATTCTAACTTCCAGTTCTACAGACTTTTGGTTTCTGTCAAAATGCCAAATAATTCTTTTTCTTTTTTTTAGAGACAGAATCTTGCTCTGTCACCCAGGCTGGAGTGCAGTGATGCAATCATAGCTCACTGTGACCTTGCTTCAAGCGATCCTTCTGCCTCAACCTCCTAAAATCAGGGAAAGGAGGATCCAAGACAGCAAGTTTAGTGGAGGATAAGGGTTAAGGCATTGTTTGCTTGCATTCTGTCATCCACACCCTGTTCAGTGAAATGGTTTCAAGCAAGCACTTTTTTGGTAAAAAGTGATAACTTTGCAGAGAAAGCTAGAGTCCTCCCTGGACGGCACTCAGCAGTCACTGGAGACCTCATCTCTAGCTGTGCTGGTCATTTGATGTGTGTTCCTCTTGATGGTTTCTTGGAAAGTGTATGATTTTACATATTGAAAAACCTCTCTCTCTTTTTCTCTGTCTCTCAATCTCTTTCTCTCTGAGTATGTGTACACACACACACACACACGCATACATGCACACATCTTTATATAAGTTATTTTTATTGTGTGCATGTACGGAATTTATTTACATATTATCTTCCATGCACTGTTGTGAAGTTTGTTTTTCTTAATAATGTGCCCTGCAACTCTTTCTTTGTCATTTTATATAAATTAATTTAATTCTTTTTAAACTCACGCATGGTGTTCCATAGTTTAGCTGCTCTATGCATTTTTTAAACAAATCTCTTTTTGCTGGATATTTAGGGAGCTTCCAAATGCTTACTCTCACAGATAGTATTGCCAACACTGTACATACTGTTTCCTTTGCTTGAAATGAATGATTTCTGTCCTTCCAATTGGCCTAATTCCATTTGTCTTGCAAGTCTCAAATATAATGTACCTTCCCTTGCCTGGCCATTCTTGACTTCCCAGGACCAATGGATGCCCCCTTCCCTATGCCGTTACTGCTAATTACGCACTATATACTCTCTGATAAATTAGACTGTGGTTCAGCAAGTACTCATTCTCTCCCACCAGACTCCAATGGAGGAATATGCTTTCTTAGTCCTTTGAAGTTGGAGTTAGTCATGTGATGTGCTGTGGGCAGAAGTGACAGTGTGCCCCCTCTGGGCAAGTGCTCGTAAGAGGCACAGAAGATTTCTCTATGCAGATGTTGCCTCTTCTACCTGGGTCCTGGAATATAGAAATATAACAGATCTGACCCCAGCCTGAAGCCTGGAATTAACAGGGCTCAGGCAAGTCCACCCAAGATCAGCCAAATACAGCCTTTCTGCTGACCCATGAAAATAAATGAATGTTTGTTGTTAGGACACTGGGATCTGAAGATTGTTTGTTGTGTGGTGATGCCACAGGAAAAAGTTGACTAATGATGTACTCTGTTAAAGTGCTAACCATTCTGAGTTGTCACTGTTTGCAGTACTGGTTCCCCCTGGAGACTAAGATTTTTCAGAACAGGGATTTCCAGAGCCAAAAGCTCTGGAAGGCATTGCAAAAAGCACACTGCAGGCATTTTACAACACTCAGAGGCATGAAGAATATCTTCCTCAACTAGTTTTTTATAACCAATGCCCCAGGAGCATGGCTGGAGCTCCGAGAGACCCTGCATCATTTATAGCAAACATGGTGCTCTGCAAAATCACCCACAGAAATCATGAGCTTCCAATATATGAGAATAATGCTAAGCAACATTAATGTTCATCCTAAGAAAATACTGCTGGCAAATGGGGCATTTTCTTTATCTGTGGCATTTCTTCAGATAAAGTAACGTGGAGGACTAGGAAATTTGGAAATTGCATCAGTTGAGGTAATGATAACTCCTTTAATAGAAAACCCCCTTAAATTTCAATGGATTAACACAATAAAAGTTTGCTTGCCTTTTGTCTATTTGGCAGCAAGGGGAGGGAGGATAAACAGAATTGCCTACAGTTATTCAGAGACCCTAAACCTTTGTTTGGCTCTCTGGGGCATTCACCTCCCACTAGAAGATAGGGGAGTAGCCTGGAATATATCACATGACCACATTTGATTGGTCTGAGCTCAGTCACATGGCCACCCCTAACTGCATGGCAAGCTGGGACATGTAGTCCATGTGCATGAAAAAGAGTTTGTTGAACTGCTAACCTGTCTCATACACATAAGGAAAAGGTATTTGCTTAGAAAATAGGTCAGAAGCTGTAATCCTATTCAGCAAAGAAGCGCAGTAAGGAGGAATGACTATCTAAACTGTCTGCATCCTAGTTTTTCATTATCACAACGAGGTTGATAATTCCCATCCTTTGACCTGACAGGGCCATGTTGAAGAAAAATGTAGCTTAAAAAATCAGGATATAAATGTGAGATGTGAGTTGAGAAGCATGGGAGGCCTCTTACTCCTACCATAGCTCACTCATGCCTGACCTCCTGTAGACCTCCTGTATAGCTCTTAACTCTGGAAGCTTCTCTCAATTCCACATCATTGTAAACGTGCAGGCCAACATAATCTCTAAAATCCTGACTGATTCTGTTTCAAGTCATGTTTTTATTCTCTATATATCTGTCAAAATGACCATCCTAATGTCCAGATAGGGTTTGTATTAGTCTGTTTTTATGCTGCTGATAAAGACATATCCAAAACTGGGAAGAAAAAGAGGTTTAATTGGACTTACAGTTCCACATGGCTGGAGAGGCCTCAGAATCATGGCAGTAGGTGAAAGGCACAGCTTGCATGGCGACAGCAAGAGAAAAATGAGGAAGAGGCAAAAGCAGAAACCCCTGATAAACCCATCCGTTCTCATGAGACTTATTCACTGTCAGGAGAATAGCATGGGAAAGACCGGCCCCCATGTGTGGATTCCTCCTACAACACGTGGGAATCCTGGGAAATACAATTCAAGTTGAGATTTGGGTGGGGACACAGCCAAACCATATCAGGTTATACACTTGTCTGCTTGAGATACTTCAAAGGCTTCCCATTGCTCTGAGGTTAACCTCTTTAACATGCCTCAAAAGACTCTGCCTAAACTTACCTACTTCTCCAGGGTTCTCTCTATTCCTGGGCCCCGTGAGTTTATGGTGCCACCATGCTGAAATTTCATTTTCTTGGCCACACCACCTTTCCATTTGCCTCTTGACCTTGGTACAGGCTATTCCCTGACTGTTCATCTACATAACTGCTCTTCTTCCTTCAGAAATTAACATAAATGACTTTCAGAAACAATGTTTCTGACATTTCATGTTAGATCCCCTGTTTTGTGCTTACAGAGTCCCCTGTGCTCTCTCTAGCATGACCCAGGGCTCCATTTAGTGTGATGTCTTGTTTAACATCTGTCTTTCTCACTAGATGGTGGGGGACTTTGAGAGCAAGAGCCTTGTTTGTGTGTTCCCTGCAGAAACCTCAACATCCAGCACAACACCTAATGAATATGGGACAATCATGCAAAGCTTACTAAATGGATGGATGAGTGGATGGATGGGTGGATAGGTGGATGGGTGGATGGATGAGTGGGTGGATGGTGTATAGATGGGTGGATGGCGTGTTCTGAGTATTTAAAGAAACAGAGACTGAGGACATAATGAGTCTATGCAGAGTGTTGCTTCACTGGTAGACATATAACCTAATTATTGCCTGCTTTTATGCATGCATCTCAATGTAGTCATCTGTTATTTACTGATCTACTTCTCCAGGGTACTGGAGACTACTGCTGAAAATCCTTCAAAATCTGTCTGTGTGCCAGTTGGTGTTTTCCTGCATGCAACTTTCAATCTCATTCCAGGAGACATTCATGCCCATGGTGAGAACCCATCAGCACTTCGACTTCAGGAGCCTTCTTTCCCAGTGGCCTTTACCAGCCTTTGCAGCAGCACCTATCTCTAAGCCCTGTTCTTAGCCATCATTGTCTCCCAAAACTGAAGTGAATGCTCTGACTGTTCCAGTCAGCCCATCACTTCCTCTCCTGATTCACATTGCAACTATTGAGTCTTCTTTTAACTTCAGCAGTGGAAAGTGAGTGGATGTATTCTGACCCCCATTCAATTACTTGTCTATGTTTCCTCTCAGTCTCTGTTTTATTACCTGTAAAAAAGAACATTATTTCTTTACTGCTTTGTTCTGAGTAGGGAATAAATTAGGGTGCATGTAACTGAAATATAGAAACTTCTCTAAACATACCAGTTCTCTTTGTACCTGATGCTGCATTCAAGCCCTTCCCTCATTTGTAAACACACAAGTAAATATAATAAGGACTTACTGGGTATATACTATATGCCAGATATGGTGCTAAATTACTTTGCATTTCTTATATTTTGTCTTCACACCAATGCTGTTATGTGGATATTATTCTTATTTGAAAGATAATAAAAATGATACTCCAAAAGATTAGGTGGGTGACACCTATCTTCCTTCCTAATCTTTCCAGTGGAGCAGGCTCCGTGGGGGATCTCTCACCTCTGACTCACTCCTCCCCATGTAAGAGGGAGTGGCTTGCCTGAAGGTTGGATTTTGGGGAATTAACTGTACTTCTTAGCTCAATTTCTTCTTTTCTCCTCCAGTTGGGATCTATTTCTTTACAGCAGAGCAGAGAGGGGAACGTCATGCGCCGGGGCCTGCCAGGGGGTGGGAGCAGATAGCAGGGGGTGGGGGGATTGGGGAGGGATAACATTAGGAGAAATTCCTAATGTAGATGACGGGGGGATGGATGCAGTAAACGACCATGGTACGTGTATGCCTATGTAACAAACCTGCATGATCTGCACATGTACCCCAGAACTTAAAGTATAATTAAAAAAGAAAAAGCATGTGTTTGTTAAAGGTTTCTAAAGCCCTAACATTGAATCTAGGAACCCAAGTCCATGTTCTTAACCATAGGCAAGCACTGAGCGCTCTGCTGAGACAATGGGCCCCTCCCAGTCTCACAATTTCCAGCCAACTGGAACCTCTTGGCCATCAGTTGAAGCTGTGGAAATTCTCTCTGAGCCCCAGAGACCCCTTCTCCATGTGCAGCTCCGTGGGCCTGAGGAGGACATTACCCATGTGGGCATCACTTCATTCGGAGTGGATCTTGATGGAAAACATACTGGAGGTTTCACAGTGACATGGTAGAAATCCATTGAAGATTGCTACTGTGGGCATCCCAGGGCCGTAATATTTCTATGCTGAGATCCCTACTGTTAATCATGACCCAAGAATGAAGCTGTGACAGCCCCTCTTTGTCCATCTGAAAAGTTGCTTCTCTACACCAAAGTGCTCAGTCCATTCTTATCCAGTTGTTAAAGTTCAAATTACTGAGCTTCCTCCCATTTTCCTTCTGGGCTTAGTGCTTGCGCTTACTTTAGAAGTTAGCTTATTCAGATCTATTTCTTCTGTGCTTAGCATATACTAGCGGTTCATGGCTTCACCTTTGGGAATGGCATAGAATGATAGGAAAAGCTAGTCTTTCCTCATAGGATGGTGTGTCAGGGCTGAAGTAGGTGCTTTCCATGTGGTTAACTGCTCCATGCTCACAACAATCCTGTAAATCAGATCCTATCATTCTGCACATGATGGCACAGACAGGTGCATCTGGTTGTCCCAAGTCAAACAGCTTGTTCATGGCATAGTCAAGATAAGAACCCATGTGCTCTTTCTCCAGAGTCCATGCTCTCAACCCCTGCACTGTTCACCTCATCCAAGAGGGAGCTGGAGCTGTTGGTGAAACCCCTTGCAGTGGTGGGCAGAGGGAAGATCTTGGTGGCTCAGTCTGAGCTCCAGATCTGTCATTTCCTCACTGGGTGGCTTGGGGCAGCTTTTAGCTTCAGTTTCTACATATTCAAAGTATATGTTCAATTAACAACCCTCCATGGAGCCCTGTGATATGATGGGCACTCTTCTAGGCTGTTGAGATTGGGTGGTGAACAAAACATACAATGTCCCGTCCTTACAAAATGCAGCCTAGTGAGGGGAGAGAACCAAAAAGCAAGAAAAGACAGAGGGGAACACCACACACCAGGGCCTGCTGAGGGGTGGGGTTTGAGGGGAGAGAAGTTAGAGGACGGGTCAATAGGCACAGCAAACCACCATGGCCCACATATACCTATGTAACAAACCTGTACCTTCTGCACATGTTTCCTGTACTTTCTTTTAGAAGAAATAAAGAAAAAAAGAAATGCATGAACAGAACCATTCCAGGTGAGAAACTAAATAGGCTGGATAACAAAAGGTAACCTGGGGGAGGAGGCAGGCCCTTCGATTGTCAGTCGGTGGGACCTGTCTAGATGGCAGCATTTGAATGGGGATCTGAGTGAGGAGGAGGAGCCAGCTCTGGGAAACCCAGCTGAGGAATTCAGCAAGAGGTTCCTGTGGCTGCTGTAACAAGTTACCACAAATGTAGTGACTTGAAGGAATACAGACTTACGCTCTTACAGTTCTGGAGGCCAGAAGTCCAGAATCAGTGTCACTGGGCTGAAGTCCAGGTGTCAGCAGGGCAGCGCTGCCTCCGGAACCTCTAGTGGGGATTGGCTCCCTTGCCACTCCAGCTTTCAAGTCAGATTTCTTGGCTTTCATCTCATTCCTCCACCTTCAAAGCCAGCAGCAGAGCACTGTCAGATTTTTCTCTGCTTCTTTCATGTTGCCTCCTTTTCACCATGTCAGATCTCCCTCCACCTCCCTCTTATAGGGGTACTTGTGATTATATTTAGGACTCACTGGACAATCCAGGATAATCTTCCCATTGCAAGATCTTAAACATATTTGCAGAGTTCCTTTTGCCATGGAAGGTAACAGCCACAGATTCCAGGGCTTATGGCCTGGATATCTTTGGGGGTCATTATTCAGCCCATCAGCTTCTAGAGAGAGGGTACAGTCCACTCGGATAATGATGTCTGCCCAGTGGGCTGTGGTGAGGGTTATGTGAGATGGTTTTAAGCCTAGAAGGTTGCTGGTTATAAAGTAAGTCCCCCAAAATATTAGGTCTCATAATTAGTACTTGGAGGGAAACTTAGAAGGTAGGAGGAGCCATGCAGCTCCTGGAGGAGAGGTAGGAAGGCCGAGGGTCAGAGGAATAAAAGGGCCTGGGGTATGAGCAGTGACCCTAGGCATGGTGATATGGTTTGGCTGTGTCACCCCAATCTCATCTTGAATTGTTCTCATCACAATCCCATGTTTCATGGGTGGAACCCAGTGGGAGGTAATTGAATCATAGCGGGGGTCCTTCCTGTGCTGTTTTCATGATAGTGAATAAATCTCATGAGATCTGATGCTTTTAAAAACAGGAGTTTCTCTGCACAAGGTGTCTCTCTTTGCCTGCCGCCATTCATGTAAGGTGATGTGACTTTCTCCTCCTTCCCTTCCACCGTGATAGTGAGGCCTTCCAGCCATGTGGAAACTGAGTCAATTAAACTTCTTTTTTGTTCCAGTCTCTGGTCTGTCTTTATCAGTAGTATGAAAACAGACTCATACACATGGGGTTACTTCACGGAGCCCCAGTGAGAGTCAAAGGCATTAGCACTTGTCCCACAGCCTCCATCAAGTGGTCAGTACTGCAGGAGAATGGCTGACCCACCAGCTTCCCGGGGACTGGGAGGTTCAGCCCTCTCAGGAGAGCAGAGCAGGGGAGGCAACAGCTCTGCCCTGCCTGTGAGCCTTCTCTGGGCTTGCAGAGGACAGGAACACAGGTTCCTCTGCTTGGCTTGGGTGCTAACTGGTTCCTGGGGAGGTCAAGAAAGCGGACAGGAGGCTTGAGAGGCTGACACTCACCTGGATTCTGGCTGTGGCTGTGGTTTTGGGAGGTACAAGAAACCTTCCTGGGGTCTCTGTGTTCAGTATTCCAGCTTACAGGTAAGGAAACAGATGCAGACACTTAAGTCCAGGGCTAAAATAGAAAGGGTGCATTTCACCACCTCTTGCCTGAGCTGCTTGGCTATGGTCCTGAGCACCCTCATAGGTGATGAGACGGTAGGTATGAGTTGGTCAAGGTGAAAGGATCCCTTTTCATGTCTGTCCTTGGTTTGGCTCTCTGGTCCCCATCTGTGAACACAAACCCGAGAGCCAAGCCAAGGACAGGCTGAGTGGAGACTCTGAGCCCAGAGGGTCTGTGGAATCAAATCCCAGAGACTTTCTGTGTCTCCTTGGGGTTCTCACCTCAACGCTGTTCAGGGAGGGCAGCCAAACAGGGAAGGAACTGCCTCAGCCTCATGACCCAGGTAAAGCTGTCCAAGATGGCGGCGGTGGGGGGAATTCAAATGGATGACTCACTGTGAGGGACATGACAGAAGAGTTAACCTTGGATAAGTATGTTTTAGTTTTTTAAAAATGGAACCCAGTGAGAGGTTCCATGGAGATTGCACCCCACATGTTGAGGGGAAAACAGAAGCAGCAAGGCTTTGATCAAAATTTTGACTTTTCAAGGGCCAGGGGCACAAAGGGGAGAAACTGGTTTGCATGGAACCTACTGAGCTGTGTGGTTAGGGCTTGGCTCTTGAAATCAGACAGACTTGAATTTGAATCTTGGCTCTATTGCTGTTGGCTATGGAGCCATGAGGCAGTGATGGAACTTCTTCATGCCACAATTTCATCCCATGTGAAATGGGATAATGTTGCTTAAGGGTAGCCGTGAGGATTTAACGAGGTGATGCATACACTGCCCCAGGCATATATTAAGTATATACGTTGCCTGTGGCTGCCATAACAAATTATTACAAACCGAGTGGCTCAAAAATAGCAGAAATGTATTCTCTCACAGTTCTGGAGGCTGGTAAGTGTGAAATCAGGGCTCTAAGGAAGAGTCCTTTGCTGCCTCTTTTGAGCCTCCCAAGGGTGCTTGGCAGTGTTTGTTGTAGTTACGTTACTTGGATTCCTGCCTCTGCACCACACAGCCTTCTTCCTTATGTGTTTGTGTGTCTCAAAAATTGTTCTCTCTCCTAAAGACACCACCCTAATCTAATGTGACCTCATCTTAACTTAATTGCACATGCAAAAACCCTGTATCCAAAGAAGGAAATATTCACAAACAGGGGGCTAGAATGTCAACATCTCTTTTTGGCCGACACTATTCGACTGACAGCAGCAAGTGCTCAGTAAAAGGTGGTTTTTACTGGTGTAATGTATTTTTCCACATGAGCCAGATAGAAAGTGTCAACTTTTATCGAGGAAACTGCTGTAGTTCCATATTAAAATCACAGGGGAAAACCAAGTCCGTTTGTTTCTTTAATGTCAGCTGCACAATTCAAGCTGAATTGATCCGAAAAGGTCGCCTACCAATCATGCATAGCACAAAGGAATTCTGAAGTCTTGGAGAGATTCTGTGACCTCTGAAAGGAGCAGCTCAGGTCAGGGTGTTGGCAGCTGCTTCTGGACAACATTCTAGCCTAAGCCAATGTATCTCCAAGTTAATTCTATGTCTCGCTCTCCGTTCTGAATCATCATGGTTCTGCTAATTACCTCAATTCGTTAAATATTCTTTGGGTACCTACTAATGTAGCAGCAAAAGTGGGTGTCTCTTAGGCCAAAGTTTCTTGGCCTCAGGACTAATGGTATTTTGAACTGGGGAATTATTTGTTGTAAGGGGCTGTCCTGTGCATTGAGTTGGTTTAACAGTATCCCTGGTCTCTACCCACTAGATACCACTAGGAAACCCCAATTGTGACAACCAAAAATGTCTTCGGGCACTGCCAAGTATTCTGTGGGTTGCAAAATCACTCCCAACAGAGAACCACTGAATTAGGGTAACCAAACAAGTTACTAGGTGCTGATGATGATAGGCGGGGGTTGTCGAGATGAGATAAACAGCAAGATATTAGGGATGCCCTTTTGCTATTCCTCAAATTTAACATCACATTTTTGAAGGCAGACACAACCCCACTGACTAGATACTATGTTCTTTGCTGTGAAGAACTCTAATTCGTGATATAGTTAAGAAATTTTCCATTCATTCATTCTCCTCATCCTTTATTCAATTCACATTCATTGGGTACCGTCAATGTTCCAGGCACTGTATTTTGATACCTGCAAGTATCTGGAGGTACTATATCTCAAGGTGTTGGAAATATGGATACACTGACTGTGCCATGCATGGTGGCTCATGCCTGTAATCCTAGCATTTTGGGAGGTTGAGGCGGGCAGATCACCTAAGAACAGGAGTTTGAGACCAGCCTGGTCAACATGGTGAAACCTCGTTTCCAACAACAATACAAAACAATTAGCCTGGTATGATGGCACATACCTGTAGTCCCAGCTACTTGGGAGGCTGAGGCATGAGACTCATTTAAGTCCGGGAGGCAGAGGTTGCAGTGAGCCGAGATCACGCCACTGCACTCCAGCCTGGGCGACAGAGTGAGACTCCATCTTGGGGAAAAAACAAAAAAAAAAAAAAAAAGAAATTAATACAGTGATTGTACAGGGCAAGGTTCTGAGATCCGGGAATTGTCTGGTAGAAGAAACCAGAATGCCCCTAGAAGCCATATGGCATGTTAAAAACAACTGATGGTGTTTGTGGAAGATCCAAGCATTATAGGGAAAGAATTATAGACTCAGATTGATGGGATGGGAGGAGAAGGGACATTTTCACAGCTCATACATCACTGAGGAAGGTTTTAAGAAGTAATAAGCCAGTTTGAGGAGAGAGAGGGAAAATTCTAGATTAAAGGAGCAGTCAAAAAGAAAGAAGGGAAGTCTGAAGCATCACAGTGTATTACTGGAACCACAGGCAAAGAAAATATTTTCATCTAATTACCAGAAGCTACCGACCAACTAAAGCAGGCCTCATTCAGGCTGAAGATGTGCTCCTTTTGGACATAAGAGTGATTTATTTATTTATTTTATTTTACTGTCAACATTCAAAAATCTGAAAATTTTATATAAGGATTAAGTTTGAATATTATTGTAAAGAAAAGAAAGATCTGATTAATGAGTGGGATTATTGATCAGAGAGGGAACCCTTAGTGGGAACTTTTTATGTCAGAGGAGGGCAGGGTATTAAAGTGACTTAATGTAGTTAAATTAGCAAGTTCTTCAAGAAAGAGAGAAGCAAAAGGGGGAGAAAAAATGACAAAAGAGCGACATAATTTGGCTGCTTTTGACCACAGTGAGGAGAAATTGGCTAGGTGGAAGGTGTTAGTTTTAATGAAGGATGAAGCTGCCTAAACCTTTTTCTGAGTAGTTCTGACAATGGGTACCCAAGTATGACACTGTCATGAAGAAACTGCACACAATGCAGCAAGCAGCAACTAGGCACAGAACTCATCTAGTAGTAGGGATCTCAGCAGAGTTTATGCCAAGGCTAAGGAATGAGGTCAAAATATAAATAATTTGAATTGTCAATAGGCACATGAACTGGAGCCTCCCTGCTAGAGATAGAGTTTTGAACTGTTTGTATGCTTGTTTCTCCCACTGACTTATTATAGCGTAGATAATAATTTAGTTGCAGTTTCAACTTGTGGTTTCTATTTTATTCACCAGCAATGCATTCTGGAAGCAACATGTACTGGTAAATTCAGCTCACTCACCTAGTGCCCTGTGAAAATTAGTTTGATGTTAGCATCTTTGTAGTTGCCTGCTCCTTAAAGTAATCTCCATGACCTCGCCATCAACTAGAGAATGGAAAGGTGAATAGAAAAGAGTGTCAGCTATTTGGTTCAGTTAGCAGGTAGATAAGATAGTTCCATAGGGACCCATGTAATCGAGCTCAACTGACCCACACTGAGGGACGTGTGGCTGAACAGAACTGAGCCAGTGTGAACTCTAAGACTGTTAGTAGAGGACTGAGTTTCTCAAAGGGATGCTGTTTCCAGGCCAGTATTCAATTTGTTACAGGGTCCGGTTGGCAGATGGGTATGACCCTTCTGTATCCCCGGAGGAAGCTGGATATGAGTTCTGGTTGGTGGGGTAGGAGGTGAAATGCGCAGGGGAAGAAAAAAGTGATGAATTCAGTTGAGTTTCCTTAGTTGCAGAGCCTGAGGCAAGATTTCAGTTGCAAGTAGTTTGCTTGGGAAGTGATCCCAAGAAATTCCTGTAGAGAAGAGGAAAAGTGGGACTAGGAGGGAAGGAAGCCAATTCAGCATGCATGAATGAGCAGGTTACTTCTACATATAACTGGAGCTCAATCCCACAAAGACCTCTCAGAGACAGTGTAGAACATGCTGTTTTTATTCAAGAAGTGTATTTAGGCCGGGCACTGTGGCTCATGCCTATAATCCTAGCACTTTGGGAGGCAGAGGCAGGCAGATCACTTGAGGTCAGGAGTTCAAGACCAGCCTAGTCAGCATGGTGATACCCTGTGTCTACTAAAAATTAGCTGGGCATGGTGGTGGGTGTCTGGGAGGCTGAGGCAGGAGAATTGCTTAAACCTGGGAGGCAGAGGTTGCAGTAAGTCAAGATCGCGCTACTGCACTCCAGCCTGGGCGACAGAGTGAGACTGCATCTTAAAAAAAAAAAAAAAAAAAAAAAGAACTGTATTTATACCCCTACTTTCCCATCATAACCTAAGCTCCTGAAAGCTTTGACTCCCTAGCATTTCTGCACTTCCCTACATGCAGGCGGAGGACATCCTTATAGCCACAGGAAGCAAAGAGTCACAGGTGCTTAGATTGGTGAGTAATGGGACAATCAGGGAGGGCTGACCATGTCTGCTCTTGTACTGTGAACAGGAGTCTAGGACAAGATGGCTCTTGACACAGGGGTTGGACATGGTATTAGAGGAAGCCTTAGAAAAGTGTGGCAGAGCAAGGATGCGTGTAAATATCTGTCCAGTCCATGTCAGCAGTGGAAGTGAAGGGATAACAATTAATCTAGTTAAAGTCAGAGCTGTGCTAAGTCTGCAAAGGCTTCTAGGAAGGAGGAAACCAAAATAGCTTCTCTTGCCTGGAAAAGTGATGAGCTTCCTTACTAGGGAGACGGCTTGTAAGTGGAATGGTTGGAATTCCCCAAAGATGCCCGAGTCCTGTTGCTGGATCTCTGGCTACTAATCCCTTATTGAGGAGGCTCAGGAGGCAGGAAAGGTGAAGAAGACAAAGGAGAAGCTAGAAAATTGTCAGAGAGGGAGAAATCTTTGCAAACGATTATAAATGTAGTATAAAATTACTATAAAACTATAGCTTTACAGGAGCTATGAAAAGCAAAGAGAATGTTACTATTAGCCAAGAGGAGACAACCTGAGCATCAAAAATGAAAACAATGACAGTCACCTGGAAAAGCTTAGTCTATGAGAAGAGCCATGGATCCACGATGAGCTTAGAAGGGGAGAAGTAAGCGTGCTGAAAGATGGTTGAGATGCAGCTGCATTTTCAAAACCTTACGGCAAACACTTCATTAACCTGGCTATGTGAGTCCTACAGTGAAGAGTTTACCAATCTACAGTCTAGAAAATAGAAAGGCAGTTTTTTTTGTTTTTTAATAAGGAGGTTAATATTTACAAATCCAGTTAGTGTCTTGGCACTTGGCATGTTCTCTGTAACTTCTGCCTTGGATACTCAGGCTACAAAAGGGTGAGAGCTGCCAGGTGCTGTGGCTCATGCCTGTAATCCCAGCACTTTAGGAGGTTGAGGTGAGAGGATTGCCTCAGGCCAGAAATTTGAGACCAGCCTGGGCAACATAGTGAGACTCTGTCCCCCCAGCCAAAATATGAAAATAAAAATGAGCTAGGCATGGTGGTGTCTGCTTATAGTCCTAGGTACTCAGGAAGCCAAGATGAAAGAATCACTGAAGCCCAGGAGTTCGAGGTTACAGTGAGCTCTGATGGTGCCATTGCATGCTAGCCTGGGCAACAGAGGGAGACCTCATCTCAAAAAAAAAAAAAAAAGTGTGTGGGATCCCTATCTGGAAAAGAGGTTTTCTATCCTTTAGGTTGTTACCTGGGTCTGTGCTGGGTTGTGTGAAGCTCAGGAACATCTGGGATGGAGTCTATTTGGTAAAACCACACAAGAGCCACCCACTGAGCTTGGAAACATAAAGGGTTAGGGTAACACTTAGGACAATGAGGCCTAGTGGTGGAGGAAATTTATTGACAGTGGGTTGATGTATTGACATGTGGGATTCATATTTCTGTATGGGCACATGTATGTAGCTGGTGCCTCTAGATGGTCATTTGATCTTTAGTTCATCACAATCCTCTCTGGGGCAGTTTTAATTATTATTAGTCTTTGTGACTGGCCTTGCCCTTGTAAACACTTGTATTTGTAACCCAGATTGTGTGAGTGTGTGTGTTTGTGCGTGCTTGTGTGTTAGTAACTTCATGCATTTTAGATCTTTCAATAACATACATATGTTAAACTTTGTGGATTAACGAATTCCAAGGGCTGATCTGTTGAAGTGAGATTTGATGCAGCCTTTCACAAGTATCAACTTGGCCGAAGAGTGTGATGTATAAAAGCACAATGGCTCAAGCCTGTAATTCCAGCACTTTGGGAGGCTGAGGTGTGTGGATCATGAGGTCAGGAGATTGAGACCATCCTGGCCAACATGGTGAAACCCTGTCTCTACTAAAAATACAAAAATTAGCTGGCTATAGTGGCATGCACCTGTAGTCCCAGCTACTCAGGAAGCTGAGGCAGGAGAATCTCTTGAGCTTGGGAAGCAGAGGTTGCAGTGATCTGAGGTCAGACCACTGTACTCCAGCCTGATGACAGAGCAAGACTCGGTCTTTAAAAAATGCCATAATTTTGCTTTACAAACTTTTCATGATATGCCTAAGAGAGAAACTGGTAACCAGAATAGCAAATCTGATTGATTCTGGAATGTCAGTTTTAAAAGAAACAGCTCGGTGCTTCCCTGAGCTGGACTCGGGGGGAAATTTACCCCTGCCAATATAACTCCAGAGCTCCCAAATATGAAAAAAGACCCCCTTAGAGAAAATTTCTGTCACCATAGGTTTCCCTGGGTGTTTTCTGCTCCTTTGGTTAAACTAGCAGGTATTGTGCAGAATCTTCTAGGAAGCCTGTTGGCGTGAGGAAGTAGATTTAGCTCATATGTACACTGAGAAGTAGAAAACTTTAATGACCCAGCTTAGGTAGTTGTGTGCATGACAGCAAGCAGTGGAGCATTAATTATTTTTGTCTTTTAAAATTTCAACTGAGTTGGCTTTTATATGACTTTTCCAGATACAACACTTGCAACGGCCAGTGATTGAGATTCTAATCTGAAGGAAATTTTGTTTTAGCTTTTATTTTACAAAAGCAAATAATGGGGAAAAAGCTCCATATTCAATAAGTGGTACTGGAATAACTGGTTAGCCATATATAGAAGATTGAAACTGGACCCCTTACTTATAGCACATACAAAAAATTAACTCAAGATGGATTAAAGACTGAAGATGGATTAAATGTAAAACCCAAAACTATGAAAACCTTGGAAGACAACATAGGCAACACCAATTTGGACATAGGAACAGGCAAAGATTTCATGACAAAAACACCAAAAGCAATTGCAACAAAAGGAAATCTTACTTTCTCTATCCTTAGGATCATGTTTGGGGAGTAAGTCAGTACAGTAAAAGAAGCATAGGTTTGCGGGTCAAGCTAGACCTGGAGTTGAATCTGGTTCCACTGTGTACACGTTACTTAAACCCTCTAAGCCTCTACTTTTTCATTTTCATCATAAAAATGTTAAACGTACTGCATAGTTTGTTGAGGGAAGCATTTAACAGGTTAGCAGGAGCAAAGCACCTGCTATGTAACAGATGGCAAATTCTCATCCTAAAATCATGTCACTGGAACCTGTAACTTCCAACTGGAAGTCTTCATTTCTCTCTCTCTCTCTCTCTCTCTCTCTCTCTCTTTTATTCAAGAAATGTTGTTTTAAGAGGCACCGTGGTCTAGGAACTCTTTTAGGGACTGAGATGTCACAGACAACAGACCTGATTGTCCCTGGAGCCTCCATGAAGGCAAGCTACGTTAGTGGTAAGACCAAAATGCTCTGAGAGCCCAGGAATGGAAACAACCAATTCTGCCAGAGATGGCAGGAGGGGCGAGGGATACAGAGGATGCAATTTGTACTGATCCTCAAAGAAGGAGGACAAACAAGTTTGCTGAGGGACAAAGTAGGGAAAGAGCACACTTCAGGCAGGATTAACATCATGGGCAAGTCGCGGAGGTGTGAGAGCACACAATTTTGCTGCTATTGGGTGTCACATGTGGCAGGTCTGGCTCTCAGTGCCTCACTGCATCTTCCACGTGGGAGGGAGTGTTTCAGCAGGAAGTGGAGCTGCCTCCTTGTTTGAGTGGCAGTTATTTCTCTGTGTTTCTATTTTGCTTCAGAACCTCAGAAACCTTGATATTCTTTGGCATTTGTTATAAACAGTCTTTATCATCTGGTTTAGTGGATTGGTCACCATGATCTGGTTGATTGACTTCTCCATGATCTGGTGATGAATGAAGCCTTATTTTGGGAAGTAAAGGCTCTTCCCTGGATTACAAATGCTCTGATATAGCCTGAGACCAGCACACTGATAGACCTTGAGTTATAAATAGTTAAATAAATAGTTATAAATAGTTAAATAAATAAATAAGTAAATAAAGTAAATCCTACTTATCTTGGTCTTCTTATTTTCTCTGTGGCTTCTGAGATGCAGTTGATACCACAGATTCCTGGTCTGAGAATGAAACAGCCATTTGACAAGGACAGGTCTTTGGGAAGGTGTTGACTTTTTTTTTTTTTTTTTTAAAGGAATATTTTACTTTAAAAAAATGTTACTTTTTTAAAATAAACATTTTACTTTAAAAAATGAGTGTGACTAAAGCTAGGAAGAGTGGAATGAAGACTGAATAAGGGTTTGAGGGATGGGAGTTTGAACCCTGTCTTCCTGAGCCTGGCTGCGTGATCCTAGGAAGTCATGACACCTCTCCAGGCACTGGGTTCCTCACTGGCCCCTCACACCCTCCTCCCTGGGCTGCTGTGGGTTAACATGACAGACAGCTCCAAAGTGTGACCCTGTTGCAAGGCTTAACCTCTACAAGCTTCATGTCAGAATCTTTAGTTCGATTACAGCAGGGATGAAGGATCTCCTCTCCAGGATCCACAACCCCTCCTGAGGGCATGAGAAGGAGAAATCTGGGGGAGAAGAGTTGCTTAGAGGGAACTGGGAATTTAGGGAAATGAGAAGCAGTTGTGTCTGCATGTGCTATTCTCAGAGAGACCAAGGGGACCCACTGAGGGTGGGGAATTGAGATGGGCAGGCAGTTCAGAGAAGAGGACAAAAATTTGAGCATGTGAAAGCCAAGTGGCTCCAGAAATCTCATCACTAAATAGGGCAGGACTCAGTTCTAGGAAAATGAGTGTTTTCCAAGAGCAAGAAGAAAGCAGCCTCTGAACAACTCCCAGAGCTACACCATCCTGTCGTCTGGGGACTGCTGGTATGAGCCAGGACCACAGGGTGCCTGGTACATAGACCCTGGCAGAGCTTACAGAACAATTAACCTGGTTGCCCTTCAGGGAAATTCAGGTATCTGCCACTGAGCATGGGTGCCAAGTTTTTAGACCCTGCATGATGGGACCTCCACTTACCTCTCCATTGTCATTTTTTTACCGCTCTGCATCCCCCACAATTTCCATGGGGCAATCTGATGATGTTCCAGGAACATGTAGCTCTCTGTTACCCTTGCCTTGCTACCCACATACTGTTTCTCCCTCCTGCCTGAGTATCTCACATTTATTCTTTGGGCCTCAGTTTCACTTTCTCTGGGAAGCTTTTTCTGATCAATTGAGGCTGGGTTGGGTGCCCGTCTTCTGTTTTGCTACACTTAACTCTCCTGTCTGACAGTACACATGTTCAATGGTAATGGTCTTTCCAAATGCCCTTCTCTTTGACCCAGCTGTGAGATCTCTGCAGGTAGGGACGATGCTTTGCCTCTGGCTGTATCTCCAGTGCCCAGCACAATGCCAAGAATACAGCTGGTGCTCAATAGATACTTATGAAATGAATGAATGCATGCATGAAAGCACTCAGGGCTTCCACCTTCAGACAAAGGGTCACGAGGTTTACTTTTGGACCCTTCTGATACATGGGCAGGAGCTCTTGGTAAAGGTCATCTTTCATTCTTTCTAGAAGAGCTGGCCACTGCAAATAATTGGACTCTTACTCCAAATAACTTGCATGAAGTAGGATAGAAAGCAAAGGTTGAGAGATGTTGGGTATCCAGTTTCCAAGGCCTCCTCAGAAACATTGAGAAAGCATTATTACTCCTTTCCTTTTCAATGAGAAGTAACAAGGAACCCTTGATCTGAGAATTTGTATAAAAGTATGACAGTCTGGTCTAAGAACTTTGGGGAGAGGTTGTGGCCACACGAGGGTGTCCCCTCTCTCTCCAGCCTGGCCTTCCCTCCTTCTCCAGACCCTACTTTCTATGCTCCTCATTTTTATAGAAACAATAAGGCATGTCTTTTAAATTTACTTTCTACCACAGAAGCTAATTTAATATTTGGAGAGAACAACAGCCAAGGCCATCCCTAGACAGTTGTTATTTATAAGATCATAAAAAAGACAGATCCAGCTCCTGATGTTACCAAATTGTCTTCAAGAAAAGAGCTATGAGGAAATGGGCCTTTGCTGTGGTGGGGATACAAATAAAATCACCTAAAAGTCACCCCAGATCATGGGGTCTGGGAGGCTGCCATCTGCTCCTGTGTCAGTCAGGGACTCTTGCCATCCTGGACACTTTCACTAAATGTGGCTTCCTCCGAGGGTGCAGAAGTTGCTTTGCTCCTTTGAGGCTGTCTCTCCACAGTCTGAGCTAGAAATAGATTCTTTTTTATTGTTATAATCGAGCTGTATAATAACCCCAAAGAGGCAAGGACAGTAATTGTGGTATGGCGGGTGCTGTCTCTCTTTGCCCGAGGGATAGGGAAGTTCAAGATTGCTTTCCTTAATTGTTACCTGCTGGATGTGCTTTCCTGTCTGACCTGACATCCTCCTACCCTGGCTGCCAGAGATGGGGCAGGGGGTGAGGGTGTGGGGTTGATGAATTCTTACTTTTGCTCCTTGGGTCATGGGATGTCTGAGGCAGAAAGAGAAAATGCCCCACTGAGAAGATATGCTGCAGATGTTCCTGCAACGCCTCTTTAGAAACATCGAGAAGGCATCATTACTGAGAGCCTGCCTACACAACCTCATCTCAGGCAACAGAGTACAGTCAATTCTCATGATTCACAGTAGTCCTGTTTCATAAAGTCATTGCAAACACAGAATTAGCAAATACTGAGCCATTTCTTCTGGGGGACAAATGGGGGTTAGTTTCCTATGAGCCTCTGGTCATACATTTTTGTCAACTGATCAACACATAGGCTTGTTTACATGTGTTTCTGTTTAAAAGCATTTTATTTAATATGGGTTGTGGATTTGTTAACATTAAACACACAGCCAACAACTCATATCTGAAGGAAGCTTATCTGCCACATAAGGCACGTCACAGCTTAACTCTTGGGAACAGGGGATGGCGCTTCAGCACTGTGCTGGGGGTGGGGGGCATTTTAAACAGCAAAATCACCAACAAAAAGCCCTCTCCTGGGCCTGAGGCCAACCTTTGGCATTGGTCCTATGCCTGAGTTTTGCTTGGTTCCCAAGAGCCAACTGTCTCTGGTTTTGGAAACCTGATAATTCTCTTATTACATGAGCCTATACCCCCGTGGAGTTCAGCTGCCTTGGAAGTGTTAGTCCACTGAGGATGTTGGTCTCATTTGAGCTAGTCTTCCTTAGGTCTTGGAGTTCTGGCCTGAGACCCAGCAGCCTGCTGCACTGTTTGCTGACTGATGGAGCCTTTCTTAAAGTCAGTTGTCATGGAGTGTGTGCCCATGTCTGCAGAACACTATGGCCGGAGGTGCGGCATTTTCACTCAAGGTGTTCAGAGCCCAGAGAAGCAGCAGCTGGCCCACAAATGGCTAAAATGCAGCTGGTAAATGCTACCATCAAAGTCGCCAAGATGTTCTGCAAGCTGCATTTTTTTTGTCCAAATCCTCCTGTGGACCACCCCTAAAAACACTTCCACCAGCACAAATCAAATGTTTTATTATCTTCTTAAAACATGTTCTTTTTCCTCCTTCCTTTGCCATGCTTGTTAGCAGACCCACAATCACCTAAACCTGAATGAATCCCTGCCCCACTTCCCATCAATTATTGCATCCTGTACAATGCACTGCTTACCTACCCTGTACATCCAAATCCACCACCTCCATATACCTTGCTGAGTCACAGCAGCAATGTCCATCCTGCTGACCACAGGATAGCCACAGAAAGATGTTGTAAATGCAAAGTGTCCAAATCCACAATCAATAGAACTTCATATGGAATAATCTAAAGGTTGAAAATCTAAATGGACAAAGAGATCATTAATGTTATTCTCCCCTAGACAAAGATTTGGATTCCTTAATGATCCTAGATGTTTTATGTGACACTGCTGTGACCTTTTAAATATGTGTCATCCTTTTCAGTGTGGACATTTCTTTAGGTAACTGTAATTGCTGTATATTTTATAATATAGTTAAGTTTAAAAGAACATTAATAATTTCTTCAAAATAAACTAGAATGCCCTAATATTTATCTATATGGAAATATATTTACCTTATATTTTATTATAATTTACACTTTTGAAAGGTTGTTAAAATATTTTTCAGGTCTGAATGTATCTTAACAGATGTAGAAAGCCATATTTTTAGTCACTACGCATATTCTTTCATTGAATTCTTACAACTCAAGAGGTTTATGGATGAGTAATAGATGACCAGAAAGGTTAAATGACTAGTATGTGATTATGTTGCTGCTTCAAGTTGGAATATAATCCATGCTTGTTTGGTTCTCAGAAAATAAAGAATTCCAGGATTCCTTTGAGAATGACAACTTGAATTTGAACACTGAAGTCCTGCAGAGCTGCCCCTTGTTCAGTGGAAATGAGCTTCAACTTTGAAGTTTTATGTAGTGTGCTAGGATTGTATTATTCAGAGTTCAACAGGAGACACGGGAAGCAGAAGCAGCAGGATATATGCACAAGTACACACACAAACACAAGCACACACACACAAGCACAGTTACACACATGTATTTCTATATATAAACATACATGAAAGAGAAAGATTTATTACACATATAACAATTCACTATATGATTGTGGGGACTGGCTTAGCAAGTCCCAAATCTGTAGTGCAGAAGGTCAAAAAGAGAAGACCCTGGGTAGGGTTGAACCCATAAGCATGGGACTGAACCTCTTGTGTACAAGCAGAATTTCTTCTCTTGCCTAGGAAAATCTCAGGTCTACTTTTGTGCCTTCCAATTCATTAGGGGCTTAAATTACATCTATGTAATACCTACCCAGAACACCTAGATTCACCTTTGATCGAATGACTAGGACTGTTATTCAATTAAACAGTCCTAGCCAAGCTGACACATGAAAAAACTATCACAAGCATCCAACCATGACATTACCAGGGGCAGCAGTGATAACTCATGTACAAGCAGAACCTCTCATGCACAAGCAGAATTTCTTCTCTTGCCTAGGAAAATCTCAGATCTACTTTTGAGGCCTTCTAATTTCAGTGTTCAGCCCTGAAAATGTTCTCCCTTACTTAAAGGCAACTGATTAGGGGCTTAAATTACATTTGTGCAATACCTACCTAGAACACCTAGATTCACCTCTGATCGAGTGACTAGTACTGTTATTCAATTAAACAGTCCTAGCCAAGCTGACACATGGAAAGAACATCACAGGCATCCAGCTGTGACATTACCAGGGGCAGCAGTGATAAGTGTGGTTGACTGGCAAGAGGCCTTGGTCTTGTGAAGATTGCAAACTTTGCCTGCAAGTCCCATCCCTGGTTGATGGCTGTAGCGAATTTTCATCTCAACAGTAGTTCTCTGCCAGGGTTAGGTTTGCCCCCTCTCAGGGGACATTGGCAACACCTGAACATTTTTGGTTGTCACAACCGGGGTTTGATATCATCTAGTGGATCGAGGCCAGGGATGCTTCTTACCATTCTCCGATGCACAGGATAACCCCCGCAACAAGTAATACCCAGCTTTCAATGTCAATAGTGTGTAGGCTGAGAAACCCGCTTTAACCTAGAGAGCAAATGTGAAATATGCTCTCAGTGCATGGTTTTAGTCAATCCTTATAGAAGTGTAAGGAAAATTTGTTTTTTAAAATTATTTCATTTTATTTAAAGAGAGGCGGAAATAAAGGTTAAGGCATTGTTATTGCCCATAATTATGGTACTTCTAAGCGTAGGGGGCAAGGATTTGAACTCTAGTTTCTTTGAACTCCAAGTTTATTCTTCTGCTATACCCAGTGCGTGATGGAAGTTTCCCTTGAGACTTTCTTCTGCGCCTGAGGAAGCCTTGACCTTAGCCCTGGCCATTCACAGTCTGTCTCATCCTGTTGCAGTTTACATCTCAGGTCAGGTGGCACAGGTGAGCTGAAGCCTTCCTGTGCCTTAACATATCAATGGAAGCCAGCGTTCAGCACAGTGGATGAAGCTGTCAGTCATGTGGCCGAGTCCTGGGTGCAGCTCCCACCCTGAGGCTTGGCAAGCTGATTGATCCCCCTGAACACTGGCATCCTCAAATACAAAATGAAGAACTAACTGGACTTCCTCCTAGTGAGATTTTAAAAAGAAAAGGCATGGGAAGCATCTAACATAGGGTCCTAGTATGTTTTGATGAAAGTTATTTTGCAGTGTCTAGCAGTTCTGACCACTCACTTTCTAAGAATGATTCAATGTCCCAGGTTTATCATTTTTAAATAGATTCAAAGCCCGGGCTGAGTGTCAACCCTGGGGTTCCCTTCCACTCCCTTCTCTGAGGGCTCTCAGCACTGTGGACCTCAGTCAAAAGAACTTCCAAAACAGTATTGTTTCTGAATATTATTTCTGAATATTCCAACAGTTATACAGTGTAATTGAGGGTGGTGGGAAATACTGAAAATGTTATAACTCCTTTAAAAGTTCCCTTAAAATCTTTTTGGAATAAGAAATATAAATAAAAACGAAAGCCACATCTATATAGACAACCCCCCAAACCTCTTTATTATAAGAAAAACAATCCTGCTAATGAGGAAGAAAAACCTGCTAATAATTGCTGATTAGAAATAGCACTTTAACAATGTCTGACATTTTTAACGTTAGAAATAGCTTTGGGTAAAATTTCTTTTATCTCATTAGTCATTATGAAGTAGTACATTTAGCTTATATAATTATTTTCAGGTTATCAAATGTTCTGCATCTGTCTCGTTTGAGCCTAACAATGCAGTGAATTAGGATAATCTGTAGGCATTTATTCAGTGTGTCACACATACCAGGTTCTGTGTGTGGCGTAGGGAATTCAGGCAAGAATCGGTTCCAGTCCTGCCCTTACGGAGCTCAGATTCTAGCCGTATCAATGGTTTTAATACAGTGTGGTGCTTGTTCTGAGAGGACCCTGCAGGGCCGATATGGTTTGAATTTGTGTGCCCGCCTAAATGTCATGTCAAATTGTAATTCCCAGTGTTGGAAGAGGGGTGTTGGAAGTGGGAGGTGATTGGATCATGGAGGTGAACTTCCCCCTTGCTGCTCTCCTGATAGTGAGTGAGTTCTCACAAGATCCTGTTGTTTAAAAGTGTGTAGTACCTCCGCCTTTGCTCTCCTGCTTCCCCAGCCATGTAAGATGTGCTTGCTTCCCCTTCGCCTTCTGCCGTTATTGGAAGTTTTCTGAGGCCTCCTCAGCCATGCTTCCTATACCGCCTATGGGACTGTAAGTTAATTAAACCTCTTTGCTTTATAAAGGACCCAGTCTCAGGTAGTTCTTTATAGCATTGTCAGAACAGGGATTCAGAGGAGGGACTCTAAAATCCTGGAGGTGTGTGTGTGTGTGTGTGTGTGTGTGTGTGTGTGTGGTCAGGAGAGAGATGACTGAGTGGAATCTTGAAGTGTAGACATGTGGAAATGTCCAGAGGAGGAAAAGGTGTCACATGCAGCTGGGATACTGGTTGGAGGCTGCACCAGTATTCCCACCCTGCTGGGGAAGCCCAGGCAGCTTAGCATGCTCAGGGTGTGGCAGATGAGGGAACGGGTGGGCTGACCACCTCTCTTCAGCCACGCTGAAGAGTTTTGACTTTTTCTGAGAGCAATGGAGAGGCCCTGAGGGGTTTGTGCAGAGGTGTGACCTGAGGGGCTGAGGAGGCGTGATGTAGGGGGATGGAAGTGAAGGTTGTGGGGTGAGTTGCAGGGGAGACCAGAGCCTCTAACTGGTCATGTAGCAGTGGTGCATGTGTTTGAGTCTGTGCCTCTGCAGTTCCGGCCTCTGGTGGGCTTGTTTTTTCTCACCTCTGAGATGCTCCCTTTCCTCTGCAGAGATACAAGCACTTTTTCTACCTCACTGAGGTCACTAAAGACCCCCAAGTTGAGAGGCCCCCCTGAAGGTGGGATGTTTTTCCACTGTAAGGAGAAACTGCTGATGTGGCACAAGAAGCATAAAAGGCAACACAGCCTGGCCCATGCAGAGATGGTGGGGGAGGCCGGCTGCTCCTGAGCTTCCTTCTGTGAATCGGGAAGAAACACGCCAGCAGCAGAGCCTGTAGAACTGTAGGCTTTGTAGCACAGTCCTGCCTTTCCAGACAAACCCACTTCCTCCTCCTCTGCAGTTTCCCACCTCCAGGGGTCTGGGTCCTGCAGAACCAGAGGCAATTCCCGACTTTGAGGAGTGGCTCTGTCTCCCTTTGATGCCAGTGAGGGCCTGGTAGGTGGCACATGAGAGGACACCATGAGTGAGAAGAGTCCATGGTTAGAAGTCTGTGTGTGTCCATGCACCTCCGTGTTTGCTTGTCTGTGAAGCAGTATCTAGAGTGGTTGAAGTACAGGCTGTGGTGTCAGACTCTCTGAGTTCAAATTCTGGCTCTGCTACTTAGTCTTAAGATTGCAATAAGCCCTTGAACCTTACCAGTCCTCGGTTTTATCATCTGTAAAATAGGGATTATAATAGCACCTTATAAAGGTCAGTAGGGACAGCATGCCTACATGTACTCAGAAAGGGTTAACCATTACTGCTGCGTGTCTGAATGAAGCACTAGGCCCTGCCCTAATGAGTCCACGGTGCATGTATCTGGGGGTCTGTCTGTCCTAAAGTACACTGCCTTTAGAGTCAGAGATGTGCTTCTGAATTCTGGCTTTTCTGTGGACAATTCGGGTGGCTTTGGACAAATTACTTAACCCTTTTAAGCCTCGCCTTCCCCATTTGAAAACTCAGGCTGATAGTAGAACTACTTCATACCATTGTAATGAGGATTACATGTGATAATGCAAATGAAGTGTTTAGAATATTGCCCAGCTGAACAAAATTTGTAGTATCTTTGTCATTATTATTACCATGGTTAATGCTTGTCTATGTTACCCTGATTTAAAATGTTGCTCATTCATCCAAGAAGTACTTTTTGTGTCGTATACTTTGTAAGCTCTACCCACTGGAGTTAGTGCTTGATAGGAACTTGTGCTTCTCTTCCAGTAACTCCCCCCACGGTACTGAACCGCTGGGACAGGAGCCTGTGGGGAATTCATTTCTTAGTTTTCCAAACTAGACTTTGAGGCCAAGAATGCTGAAGCCTTTTAACTAATTGGAAATGGAACCAGGATTCAAACTTAAGACTTCTGAATGTGGAATTTTTTCTTTGAAGCCGTCTTTAGATCATCCTAATGGGTTGCAATTATAAGGTGTTTTAAATTTTACAAGACAGTTAAATATCTATGATCTTACTTTTGAGTCTTTGTCAAGAATCTTGGTGAAATGGTTAGGGCATGTACTACCAATTTCTTCCTACAAGTGAGGATACTAAGGCCACCAGGAGATGTGAGTTGCCCAGCTGACATAGCTGGTAGATAATAGAACCTGGAGACCACCCAGGGTCCTGTACTGGGATCTCCTGTGCTGCCTCAGTAACTGGGTGCCTTGGACAATGCTGTCTTCCTGAACATTGGAACCCCCTCCTGAATTAGAACGAAATCTCCTTGCTGATCCTCTGACTGTACAGCTCCCTTGTTGTGCTAAGAAGAGGGGTGGGAGACAGAAGCCTTGTCTTCTCCTTCTGCACACTCTCACTGTGGCCATGCTGACTCATTCCTGAGGGCCTGCTTCTCCTTGTTCATGGTGGGGAGCCAGAAAAAGCCGATTCTACCAGCTGCTGTCCATGGACCCATGCAGCATCAATGGACCCTGGAGTGCTACCTCCATCATGAACCTGCCAAACAAATTGACATTTATTTGGCTGTCATGGCCTCTGCAAGCCCTCTGGGCCAAGGACTGGGCATCGTTTTCCTGCCTTTCTTTCCAGACTATTGAATCAAACGCAGGAAATGAAATGAGCCTGAAAATGTGCTGTTTGGAAGCCCCCCAGGATTCTGGAAAATCAGTAATGCCTGGGCAAGAACTGTTCTTCCCTATAGAGTAGGGCTCTGTAGGGCAGCTGATGAGAAAAAAACAGATGATGTGACAGGGAGGAAATTGCTTCTGGACTGAGGATCATCTCCCTGGCTATGGGCACCATCAGCCAGCAGTGCTGCTGCTTTATTCCAGAGGCACACTATGATATGTACTAGGGAAGTGCCAGAAGAATCAGCACGAATGAACTCTTTTTGATGAGCCAACAGTTGGATTTGGCAAGAACCTGTCAGCATGTGCAATCAGGCAGAAAAAAGGTTTCAAAAAAGTTTTTTTTTTTTTTTTTTTTTAAATGGATTCTATTTTGTTGTGAAAAAAGCACATTTCATTCAACATGTGAGTACAATTTGAGGGTGGAAAATTAACAATTTTGAGCACCTATAATATGTTAAAAGGTTTATTAATGTCACTATTTTATTTTATAAAATATTTTGTCATCAGAGTAATACATGTGCATTGTTAAGAAAAATTAAGGTTAGGATAATCCCATTTGGGCAATAGCCCAGTTTGGCAAAAGTGCTTGCTGAGGATGAGAGAAATCTAGAATGAATGGAGAGGAGGGAGATGATGAATATGAGCTATGGTCTTGAGTTTAGTTACAGTAGTGAAGACTGTAGCTTGTCCAACATCCCACCAATGCTTTTTTAGTGAGATGTTTTAGTTACTCTTGTGAACAGTTAGTTTTAGGAGGGAGTCAACTTCATGTGAGGCGCTGCAGGATCTGAGCAGTACAGGAATGTCTTAGACACTGACAATGCTCTCCACAAGCCCCTGTGGCCCAGCCTGACTTCCAATGGCCAGCATCTATTTTATTAGTCATCTATTCAAGAAGCGCCTTTTTGTTTGTTTGTTTGTGTTATATGTTTGAAGCTCTACCCACTGGAGTTAGTGTTTGGGACACAGGTAAGTAAGAACTTGTCCTCTTCTTCAAGTAATTCACTCATGGTCACTGAAACTCTGTGGTAGAAGACAGCAGGGGAATTATTATTATTTTTTTTAGTTTTCCATAGTAGACTTTGAGGCCAAGCATATGGAAACTAGAAGATAAACTTCTCTGTCTGTCTAAGGATTTGGAACTACAGTTTTGGGGAAAATCCAGTCTATTGGCTGTGTTTTTGTAAATAAAGGTTTATTGGAAAAAAACCTTTTCCAAACCTTTTCCAAAGCACGGTCATGTATTCTAAACACTGCCACCATCAAATCCTTTATGTATTGTCTGTGGCCGCTGTTGTACCCCAGGGATAGAGTTGGTTGAGAAGCTGTAACAGAGACTGCAAGGCCTGGGAAGGTGAAATGATGTGCTGTCTGTCTCTTTATAAAAAATGTTTGCTGACTATTGGCTTAGAGTGTGCTTTTGGAGGGGCCCAAATAGAAACACTGTCATCTTAGGCCATGACGAGTAAACCAAGTTGAGTGGTTACTGAAGCTTGGAAAAGGTAGAGGTTTACAGAGAAGAGTCCTTTAGAGGAGCAGAGACGATAGTGGAGGGAAAGGGATTCACCATTCAAGGACATACCTGGGGATATACTTTACCTCCGCCTTCTTCCTTTACTCTAACTTTCATGAGAATTGCTTGTTTACCTGTGTGATTCAACCACTAGACTGTGAGCCTCTTGAGGACGGGGATCAGGCCTTGTTATCTTTGCTAAGTCTGCTGAGTTGGGAGTGAATAAAATTTTCAAATAGTAGCTCAACTAAGACTTTTTGAATTGAATGAACCAGCTACCCATCCACTTCTACCAGTTTTCTTCTTGGCAACCAACGCCTTGTATGCATAAAGCTAGCAGGGCTGGAGGAGATCCAGAGGCTGTGGTCTCATAGCTCCCTACCACCCTCCCCAAGCTAGTTGGCTCAGATGCACATGAACTTGACCCTATAACTTTGGATTCATTATCTCTGTGTGCCAGCATTCTGAGCCAATCAATTTTAGGCAGATGGCTCTTCAAAGCCAGTGACTGTGGGATTTGGAGCAGCCACTGCCAAGAGTGTGAACTTCCTTCCAGCTGATTCTTATTATCCCTGTCCTGGCCTATCAGTGAGCATGAGGCAGTCCTGGCAACTCTCTAAAAGGCTTCATCATCTCCAGTAGGCCAGGCTGCCAGGATTTTCCCAAACCTAGATGATAATCTGAAGGTTTAAGAACATACTTCCAAAAGAGTAACTTTTCAAATTTATCATGAATGCCTCTGGAATGTGTTAAGTAATGCATTCAGTTTCTGCTGATGGATGAAATGCTAATGCCATTGTCATAATGTAGTGCCTGATTTTTGGGGATGAAAATTTTATTGGGATTTTGACATGAGGAGCAAAGTGGCAAATTGCAATAAACTGCAAGATAAATCAGTTATAATTCAGTAGTCATAGAGGCCCCTTGAGGGAATAATAACAGCAGCAATAATAAAAACAGCCCCCTACAAAGTTTCTCATCAGGTCTTGAGACTCCGAGTGGGTAATGTTTGGCTTACACATGCTGGGCCTGCACATCACATCTTTGCTGCACTGATGGGCAAACATCCATCATGTTGGCATATCTGACAGAGCCCAATAGCATGTCATTGTGATGGTTGCTTCATAAAATTTATCATCCCTCAAAGCACGGTCATGCATTCTAAACACTGCCACCACTAGCACCAGTGCAAAGCGTTGTAGATGGGTTTTAAATCCAAAGTTTGCCCATTTATTGTGCAAATGTCCACATTCTGGACTCTACGGGCATCAGTCACTTTCGCCAGAAAGCACCTGGCAGTGGTGCCTTGGAAATGAGTCTCAGAGTTGCTTTAATGTCCAGGTGTATGAATCTGGGCCAAATAGTGGGCAATTTCAGAATTATTCTGCTACTTGGACTTCTTTCAAATAGAAATATGCATTTCATCTCCCTTAGCCCAAGTGGGAAGAGGAAAAATAACAGGATTACAGCTGCCAGGGTTTTAGGTCTATTTTCCAGAACTTAGCTTGTTGCTAAGAGAGAAGAAAGGTATGTGGAGTAGCGACTAGGATCTAGAGAAAATACACACAATACACAATATGCACATATACATACGTACACAAAATACATGCTTCACACAAAGCACACATGCACATATGTACATGTACACAATACCGATATACACATACAAAGTATCCACACACACAATACACATACCACAATACACACATATCCACATATGTATACACAGTACACACATATAATATACATGTACACACAAACATACATATACACACATGTACACACATACACATGTTCATATAGTTAAGTGAGATTTTACCTGGTCATCATTTAAAAAACTAAACAGATCAAATTCTGCTAGACCAGTTGTAGAAAAAACACACTGCCTCATCTCTCCTCCTCCACACGTGAAAATCCAGGCATGGTTTTTCTTTTTCCTTGACATTTTATACCCTGTTCCCTGCAAGACAATATATTCAATATATTCTTATTCCTCCAAACCCTCAGACAGCTGGTTTCCTCCAATTTGTAAGGCTGTACATGAAGATGTCCTCTATTTCTTTATATTTGTGGTTCCGATTTTCCTAGTTTGGTTCAGGGGAATTTACTTCAGTCCCAGGCCCCTTTGGCCTCCTGATTCCCACATAGTAAGTTTAACAGATTCTTTAGCAGAACCTGCCTATAATGAGATTATATTAATACATCATCAATAGCTACACCAGGCCCTGTCCAAACCCATCTCAATACTGCCCTTTGGAAACATATCAGCTATGCTGAAGGGATAGAGAAGGCAAGAGCACGGCCTATCCTTTTTGATATATTTAGCTGCGTTAGGTACCAGCTCTCTCAGATGGTCTATTAACATTTCCAAGCTTGTCAGAAAATTTCTAGTTCAATAAAAGGGGAAGAACACGATTTTTAAAAAATAAAGAAAAATGAGCCTGAGAATATCAGCAGGTCTTCCCAGGAGAGTCAGAGCTGGGTTGTCAAATGGCTCTGTACTTGCCCCTTCTGCTAATTAGCTTGCAGCCCCAACCAAGACATCCTTCTCCCTGGGCATCAGTTTCCTCATCTGTAAGAATTAGCAGGTTAGATTGCTAAGGTTTATCTGAGTTCTATCAAATAATAAAATTCATTGAATCTCCAGTGATTCAAATTCAAAATCAGATTATATTTTCTTGGCCATAGTTTTGACTTATGGTGAGCTTGCAGTCCACCAAGATGCTCGGGCAATTCGTGCAGAGAGCTCTGAAGCTACCACCTGGAAGCTTCCTTTTTTTAAGAAGGGGAGAACATAGAAATTCATAACAGTCATGCACACTGGGGCATTTCCTATCATCCACTTCTCCCTTCATTTAAGGACATAGGGCTGCCTCATGAAGCCTACCCAGTGGCTCATGCAGGTCTATGCTGACTATGGTATAATTACCCGCATTGATGTCACAGGTTAGTTTTACCAAAGATCAAACATGGTCTGGCAACATCTCTATATCTTTATTAAGAATTGGGTGTGGCACTGGAGTAGGAAAAAGAGTGAAGGATTTGATACAGACAGTTCAAGGTTTGAATTGTGGCTCTGCCATGTTTCAGCTGTGAGGTTTTGGGCAAGTACCCTGGTCTTTCTGAGCCTAAATAAATAACACCTTCGTATGCTGAAACAAAGTGGGCATTCTATAAACTTCATAGCAGCTTACATCAATGCAAAAACTATAAACCCTAGTCACATGGACATTGCCATTAACAGGGAGAATGCATGTACATCATCTGGCAACATCAAAAATGTTCATTTCCTTTATGATTTGCCTTAATCCACTATGAGACTCACATTTTTACATTTATAAAATTTGAGAAATATTTGACATATCTTTAGCATTTTTCACCTCTTCCAGTATTAGACATTTGTGACTTGCTAGAAAGCTCATAGTTACATTTAAAAATATACTGTTTCAGCTATAGATACTTTTATTTTTGGTACATGTACCTTCCCACCTAATTTCTGTTACATTTATAATCATTTTTTAAAAATTTTTAGTATTATTTTATAACTTTTTAAGATAATTTAAAAAGATTGGAAAAGTTGCAAGAAGAAAACAGTTGGCACCCACATAATATTTACTAATTGTTAACACAAGGGGACTTCAAAAATTTCATGGAAAAATGGAATTAGAGGATAAAAATAAAAAATATAAACTTCATTTCTCAAAATAAGTTTCATCAGGTACAAGATACTTTTCTAAGCAACAATACCAGCCATTTATTTAGTCCATCCCTACAAAGCTGAGTGAGGGTCCTGGGAATTTAACCCTTACATTTTTAAAATTAGGAAATAAAGTGAAATCAGATGGAGCCAAATCATGACTCTAAGATGGATGTCTAATGACTTCCCATCAAAACTGTTACAAGATTGCCCTTTTTTGATGAGAGGAGTGATAAGAAACCTTGTCCTGATGGAAAAGGACTCTCTGATGAAGCTTTATCAGGAGTTTTTCTGCTAACTTTCTCAAAACACTGTCATAATAAGCAGATGTTATTTTTCTTTGGCCCTCCAGAAACTCAACAAGCAAAATGCCTTGAGCATTCAAAAAAAACTGTAGTCACAGCCTTTGTTTTTGACTAATCTGCTTTTGCGTAGACTTGGACCACTTCCACCTCTCGGTAGCCATTGCTTTGATTATGCCTTGTCTTTAGGATAATACTGGTAAAGTCATGTTTCATCTCTTATTACAGTTCTTTAAGGAAATGCTTCAGGATCTTGATCCCACTTCTTTAACATTTCTGTTGAAAGCTTTTCCCGTCTGCAGCTCATCTGGGTGTAATGTTTTTGGCACCCATTAAGTGGAAAGTTTGCACAACTTTAATTTTTCAGTCAGAACTGTGCAAGTTGAACCAGTTGAGATGTCTGTGGTGTTGGCTATTATAGGTGCTCTTAATCATTGGTTCTTTTCAATTGGGGAATGAATCAGATTATTTTTTTTCCTCACAAATTTATTTGGATGGTCTGTCATTGAGGGCTTTATCTTCAACATTGTCTTGTCCCTTCTTAAAGTGAGTTATCCACTTGCAAACTGCTGCTTTATTGGGGGCATTGTCTTCATAAACTTTTCATAAAGCATCATTGATTTCACCATTCTTCCATCCGTGCTCCACCATAAATCTGATTTTTGTTCTTGCTTCCACTTCAGTAGAATACCTGCTGCTCTGGTAGGACCTCTTTTCAAACTAATGTCTTACCCTTCTTAGTGCCTCAAACTAGATCCTCTTCAGAGATGTTATAATAGTTATAATAAGCTAGTGGGGAGTTTATTCTGATGCAAAAATATTTTTGAACTCCATGCGTAGTTTTTTCATAATACACATTTTGAACACCCCTTGTATTTTGTCACATATTTTAAAAACTCATAATCTTATTATTATCATTTCTTTCTTTTTTTTTTTTTTTTTTTTGAGACGGAGTTTCACTCTTGTTATCCAGGCTGGAGTGCAATGGCACGATCTCGGCTCACCGCAACCTCTGCCTCCTGGGTTCAGGTAATTCTCCTGCCTCAACCTCCTTAGTAGCTGGGATTACAGGCACGTGCCACCATGCCCAGCTAATGTTTTGTATTTTTAGTAGAGATGGGGTTTCACCATGTTGACCAGGATGGTCTCGATCTCTTGATCTCGTGATCCACCTGCCTCGGCCTCCCAAAGTGCTGGGATTACAGGCTTGAGCCACCGCGCCCAGCCACTATGATCATTTCTTAAGCCATTTTAGAATAAGCTGTAGGCCACATGATTCTTTACCCCAAATATGTCAGCATTTCTCTCCTAAGACTAAGGACGTCATTTTATGTCACTATACTATAATTGTGAAATTCTGAAAACAACACTGATACAATACCACTGTCTTCTCCATAGCTCATACTCAAATTTTGCTGATTATTTCAACGATATCATTCATAGCATTTTCCCCCCAACCTTGGTTCCACTCCAAGACCATACATTGAATCTACTGCTGTATTTTGTCACTCACCTTTAATTTAGAGTGCTTCCTCAGTCTTGTCTTCCATCCTTCATGATTGCTACATTGGGTTCTCTCAGAAGCAGATACTGAGCCAGGGATTTGAATGCAGGCAGATATTGTGAAGGGAGGAAGTGATTTCAGGAAGCATGATTAGGGAGTGGAGAAGTGAAACAAGCAAGGGAAGGAACCCGAGATAAGGGTGTTATCAAACAAGTAACCTGTCTGGATGACAGGAGCTCAAATTCCAATGAACAGTTCTGGGAAAGAGTGTAGAAAATGCCCAGAGTTAACCTAGCCTGTGGGCAAGGAAGTGCGGGTACTTACCTAACTCCCACCCTTCATTGGATAAAAGTGTCTCCAGGGTCCTCAGCTTCCCAGTGTCTCTGCTTACCCCAGGAGAGCTCCAGATGCAAGTGCTGGAAGTGTGAGTGCTGGGGGCATGTGGGTGGGCACTGATAGCATCTGCGGCAACTACATGGGCATTTCTAAGAAGACAGGCCAGTTATTTTGTAGACTGACCTTCATTAGGGTTGGTCCTACTGTTTGCTTCTGTTCAGATTCAAGTGTTCCCTCAGCACACCATATCAGAAGCAACAAGGCACTATATTCTGTTATCGATGACAATAACTTCGATCTCTTGG
This sequence comes from Sapajus apella, assembly GCF_009761245.1. Taxonomy (NCBI): domain Eukaryota; kingdom Metazoa; phylum Chordata; class Mammalia; order Primates; family Cebidae; genus Sapajus; species Sapajus apella. The sequence continues at coordinate 57,379,425 of NW_022436943.1, read as the reverse complement.
CTAAGGTGGTGTCAGCTGGATTTCTTCACCATAAATACATCTGTTTTCCCTTTCTCATAAATAGATCACCTATGAGAATTACTTTGAGACTGAGTAAATATCCCCTTCTCTAGTAAACTCTTAGACAATGGTACATGACAGTTTATAAAATATGGCCCTGAGAGTCTTTGAGATTCCTCCGATGTAGAGGTCTACATTCTCTCCGATCAAATCTGGGTAAGGCTGTGATGACTTTGTCCACTGGAGTAAAGGAAAAGTGATGCCCTGTGACCTTTGAGGCTGCCTTACTAAAGGTCATGCAGCGTGTGTTTTGTCCTCTTGGGCTGCTGTCCTTGGGAAGAACTAGGCAGCATATGAGGAGGCAGAACACCCTGAGACTGCTGTGGTAGAGAGGCCATGAGTGGATGCTGTGGTCAACAGCCCAGCCATGCTGCCAGCCAATGGTCAGCACCAGCTGCTGCCATTCAAGTGACCCACTTTGAATGCTGCAGCCGAGCTGAACCTTAAAGATGGCTGATGCTTCGCCTGACATCTGGAACCACATGAATGACTGCAAGCAAGAACTGCCCAGACAGTGTCTTAAATTCCTGATCCACAAAATCATGTGTCACATAAAGTGGTTGCGTTAGCCCTAGAGATTTGGGATCATTGCTATGCTGCAGTAGTAACTGGAAAAACATTCATTGATGATTCTTCCCTGAATCAAATATTATACTGGTGGATGCTAAAAAGCAATTTTAAAATTCCATCAGCCTCATTTTATTATGTAAATACTATTGGTTATTCTTTCTGGATACGTCCGCCTTACTCCTGGCTTCCTCAAATCCTTTTAGGATTTGCTTCTGCTTATTATATTATTTCTCCAGGAAAAAAGACCTCTGAGCTGGGACCAAAACAAGAAAAAAATAAGAATCTATTTCTTATTAATCTCTAACAAATAGTCTAGGGGCTACAATGTCAGCTTCTTATAATAAGATGGCATTTTTGTCCTTCCCTTTACTACATACTAATTGTAGCTCTGCATCAGAAAACAGAGGATGTTAGAAGTGCATTCATTGTTTTCTGATCACACCATACTTATTTTGTCATATAACACTTATGTTATTTTCTCAATTGAAAGGTGCTCCTCTATAATGGCACTTTCAAAGTCCAACTACCATAAACAGAGCTCAGCAGCCTCGTTCCTCCTCTGCTCTCCTGTGGCCCCACAATGTGTCTGCTGACCTAAGACACTGAGGCTGCCAGCCTCAGCCTGACTATGTTGTTCTTGTAATGTGCAGTTGATTGTCTTTAAATGGGGCCGGCCCAGGAATGTGACCCCAAGTTATTCTCCTTTCATGAATTAGGTGGGAGGATGTGTGAAGTAATAAAAGAGAAGGATAGGACTCTTAAAATCTTTTAGGGACATGAACGAAAATAATAAATCTGGGTCTTAAAATAGCCAATGGGCTAGAATCACTAAAGAATCTCAAGGGGAGAAATATTCATCAGCTAGAAGAGGAACATGCATATTATTTGCTTCAAAGTAATATAAGCTTTATCTTCAGAACTGTTTGTGTGCAAAATCCAGGCTTCTGCATAGAAGGGAGCTTTGCACCTTAAACTCAGGAAGCAGATTTAAGGACCTGTTATGCACTCAGCCTCATGGTAGGAGCCAGGGAGGGGCAGTTAGGAATGTAAAACATAATTCTTGGTCACAGGAACTTTCCGCTTAATTGGGGGAGTCAAGGCGTACACAAATGCTACAATGCTACACTTTTCCTCCACCACTTTCTCCATCTCTCTCTCTTTCATTTATGTGCCTCCAGCCACCTGCCTCCCCCACCTACCATAGTGATTAAGAATTAAAGCTTAGAAGCTAGATACATTTATCTAACATGATTGGATTGTAATATTCTTAAAGGAAGGTGTAGAATATTTTTCCTGACAGGAATCTGGGGATCCTTCATAGGAGGTGGCTTGCCCAGCACTGCGGACATGTGTGTTGAACTGAGTATGACAGGTTTGCATAAACACAGATTACATCAATGGAACTTAACACACTCAAACACATTCTGCTTAGCATGGCAGCCTAGGCCCTCTCACTCCCCTCAGCAATCTCTCCTTGTAGCTTTTTTTATTTTATGTTTTCTGCTCATAAGGCCTTGTTTGTGCCTTCAGAGAGAGTTTCCTGGCTTTTCAGAATAGCGTGAATTCTCTTCCATTTCCCCTTTTCCTCAGAACCTTGTGAGTTCTGTGCCCCTGTCTCTTCATCCAAGAGTTTCAGAATTTCAGTTCAAGTATTCCACCAGTACCGTGTTAGCACCAGCACTGTCCACTCAGAAAGGTCTTGGGCTTTCACCAGCTGCTTCTGCTGCCATGGTGTGTTTCAGGTAAATATGAGATGACAGGCACCCAGGATCCCTTCCTAACCCATCTCCATGCTCATTCTGGGCTCACAGGACTCTGCTCTGTTCTGTTATTCCCACTTGGTGGGTCAAACACTTGTATGTGGACGTCCTAAAGTTCGGCGCACAAACCAAGGCTCACGTTAAAGCCCTTCCAGACTACTTAAGCCAATGTATTCCTTGCTTTGTGCTCTCCCTCCCCCTGTCCTCTGCAGACACTGATAATAATCCAGCAAGGCTTGTCTTCCTGCAATGGGTCCATGAGCTGCTGGAGTGCAAGAGACACACCTGCCTGTGCTTGGCTCTTGTCCACCCTTGAATGTTTGTTGAATGAATAACTAAATTCATAAATACCAGTTTACCAGATACCAGAAACAAACAAAACTAAAGATGAGAAAACTGAAGCAAAGAAGAGTTAAGTTGATTCCTTGGCATCTCATAGCTGATGGATTGCCAACCTTGACTTTGAACCATGGTAGTCTGCTTCTGGAATATCAGCTCTTAACTACTGCACTAAACTTCCTGTCTGGAGTAGCCACCAGAGGGTCCTTTAGGCACAATTCTCTGTCCTTCCAACCTGCCCTTCAGTTCTTCCCTTTGAGTCTTTTGCTTGTCTGGTTTGCAGCTGCAGAGTGCATGATGCTTTCCCTACCTTCTCTCCTGTTGCTGTGCTCCTCTGTCTCCAGACTTAGCCTGACTGTTATCTGCTCCACCAGACTCCTCAGACATCCCAGCAGAGCTTGAGATGTTCTCTTCTGGCCTCCGACAGCACCATGCTTGTAATAGACAGTTTAGTATGTATCTGTAGCTAGGTAATTATTTCTTTCCCCAGCAAACTTAGATGTCTGACTGATGAGCTTTATCTGCCCCTAGAGTATGTGCTTCTTGTGTGTAGGGTCATGGATTTCTCATTTCCGTTTCTTCAGTTCCTGATACCTATGAAAATGCTCTGAGGATGTGTACTGAATGGGGTTATTGGGAACCAGGGCTATTTTATGAATGGATGCAGTTGGCTGATGTCTTATGATTTCTAGAGCCCTGGACAGATTATTTTGTCTTTGGGTATCTTTCCTGTCTAGAATCATGATGCCTGAAATGCTCCCATTATTGAACTATTTTTGCAAAATAAGTATTTTTTCCTCCAGTATCCTCGGTAAAACAAAATATATTTGTGGGGAGAGCAGTGGCTTAAATCTCTGAAACATGTGTGTGACTTGGAGGCATGCATGGAGGCTGTGCTCAGGGTTCTGGGTACTCACGGGAGGCAGGGAGGGGAGGCATGTGTTGCTGAAGTGAGCTTCCCCTGATTTCCAATTTTGTCAGGAGCCAGCCTCCGTATATATCCCTTTTAGCACTTCTAAGTAGCAACACAAGTCTTCCAGATGGCTGTGGAATTACTCGTAAGGCAGCCTGCAGATGATTCTTGAAAAAAAGAAAGTTCTCATTAAAAGTGAATGAAAGCGTGAATTCTCAACATGTCCATTTGAAACTCTAAGAATTTTTAAGTGAAATTAGACTTATGTGGCATGAAGCACACCCAAAGCCCTTTATAGCTTTGAAAGTTGATCTCAGTCAGCAAACTACACAGAGACAGTGTGTTCTTCCTCTGTGTGGGCACTGCTGTGGGTGCCTGGGGGCGGGGGCAGTGAGGAATGAGACAGGGTCCCTGTGCTCTAGGAGCTTGCAGTGGTTCCAAAGACCATTGTAAGTCTTTATAAGCAAGGGTTGGAATTCACTAGTAATTTTCAGTATTTTAAAATCCTAACCAATGTCTTCTTATATTTAACTAAAATAGCATTGTGCAGGAGAATGGAAACATCATTTTTTTGCAGTTGCCTGGAATCATAGTACCTCTGTGTATTTTACCACTGCATACCTCATTGGAAGATACATACTTTATTCCATAAGACAGGATGGTTGAAGAAACCAACAGAGACCACTATATCTTGCCCAACTTGGGGCTCCTGAGCAGGAGAGAATGGTAGATTTTCTATGTAGGGACAATATTGCAGGGCTCAGATACAAGAAGCATGTATTTCGTACTGCAAGAGCTGCTCTGGTGAAGCATCCTGTAGGATAACTGGTGGTGCACAACTGTATCCCTCAGCTTCCCTGAGTCACTTGCAGACCCTTCTTTACCAATCTGTGGCATCATGAGTCCCTCATCCCATAAGAGGATGCTTTGTCCATGTGCAGGACAGATCAGAAGAGCAGAAGGTTAAAGCCCTGAAGCAGTCCTCAGCTGTGAGGGAGGAGAGGTGCTAGGTAAGGGCTACAGCTTCCTTGCTTCATGGGCTTTTATAACATGGTCTCTTACTTTATCAGGGTCAGCAAGGAATAGTCTACCAGCAAGAGGGATGTCACAGTTTTCTATTATGAAAGTGACATTTCATTGCTTTTGCTATATTGCATCAATTAGAAAAAGGTCATTAGGCCATCCTACATTCTAGAGAGATGATTACACAGGAAGAGAATACACAGGCAACTACCAAGAGGTGAGGTTCATGGGGTCCTTCTATAGGCTATCCAACACAGGCCTTCATTGACCATGCAGTAAATCCCAGGCCCTCAGCTGGGGCAGGAGAGCGCAGTGGTTACGAGTAGCAGAGACTGTGGCATCAGACAGAACTGAGTTAGAGTCCTGGGTTGGCCATTTGTTGTGCTTAAACCCTCTAAGCCTCTGTTGGCTCATCTGAAAGGCAGAAATAGTCATGGTACCTGGCTCATAGGATTGTGGTAATGATATAAACGGGCATGTAAAAATGTGTGGAATACCTGTTTAATAAATGGTGCTGGGAAAACTGGCTAGCCGTGTGCAGAAAGCAGAAACTGGATCCCTTCCTGACACCTTACACTGAAATTAACTCCAGATGGATTAAAGACTTAAACATAAGACCTAACACCATAAAAACCCTAGAAGAAAATCTAGGCAAAACCATTCAGGACATAGGCGTAGGCAAGGACTTCATGACCAAAACACCAAAAGCATTGACAACAAAAGCCAAAATAGACAAATGGGACCTAACCAAACTCCACAGCTTCTGCATGGCAAAAGAAACAGTCATTAGAGTGAATTGGCAACCAACAGAATGGGAAAAAATTTTTGCAGTCTACCCATCTGACAAAGGGCTGATATCCAGAATTTACAAAGAACTAAAACAGATTTACAAGAAAAAAACAAGCCCTTTCAAAAGTGGACAAAGGATATGAACAGACACTTTACAGAAGAAAACATACATGAGGCCAACAAACATATGAAAAAATGCTCATCATCACTGGTCATTAGAGAAATGCAAATCAAAACAACATTGAGATACCATCTCACGCCAGTTAGAATGGGGATCATTAAAACATCTGGAGACAACAGATGCTGGAGAGGATGTGGAGAAATAGGAACAGTTTTACACTGTTGGTGGAAGTGTAAATTGGTTCAACCATTGTGGAAGACAGTGTGGCAATTCCTCAAGGACCTAGAAATAGAAATTCCATTTGACCCAGCAATCCCATTACTGGGTATATATCCAAAGGATTACAAATCTTTCTATTATAAGGACACATGCACACGAATGTTCATTGCAGCACTGTTTACAATAGCAAAGACCTGGAACCAACCCAAATGCCCATCGATGATAGACTGGACAGGGAAAATGTGGCATATATACACCATGGAATATTATGCAGCCATCAAAAGCAATGAGTTCATGTCCTTTGTAGGGACATGGATGAACCTGGAAACCATCATTCTCAGCAAACTGATACAAGAACAGAAAATCAAACACCGCATGTTCTCACTCATAGGTGGGTGTTGAATAATGAGAACACATGGACACAGGGAGGGGAACATCACACACTGGGGTCTGTTGGGGGGCCTAGAGGAGGGGCAGTGGGGGGTGGGGTGTTTGGGGAGGGATAACGTGGGGAGAAATGCCAGATATAGGTGATGGGGAGGAAGGCAGCAAATCACGCCCCCAAGTGTGTACCTATGCAACAATCTTGCATGTTCTTCACATGTACCCCAAAACCTAAAATGCAATAAAAAAATGTGTGGAATACCTAATCAGGAACAAAAGCCCAATGATGTTAAGGATTATTTTTATTAGTGTTGCCAATAACGTCTCAATAATCATTGTGATTGTTGCCCTTCCAGTTTTATATTTGTCCTGCCTGCCTCTTCCCTTCATGCTCCCTTGGACTCCAGCCCTGATGAGTCTCAGCACATTTCCCTAAATATGCTTGGCTTGTTGACATAATAGTATCTTTGCCCATGTTCTTTCCACTAATTAGGCTGTCCACCCTGTCTCCGTCCCTCTTCTCCAAGAACAAAGGGAAACATCACATCTTATAAAGCCTTTTATGCCCCAGGGATGGTCGGCTGCCCCACCCCACAACGTGCCCACTGTGACCTCACAGTGCCCTGTATTTTGATCATCTGTGTATCAGTCTTCTTTAAGGATACAGATTGTGTGTCTTTCCTTTTCAGGCCATAAACACTTATCAGAAGGTCTGGTACCTAGTAAGTGCTCAGTTTGGGTTTCAGGAAAAATATGGTAAAAAAGTATGTTATATGCATGATATTAGAGAAGTCGATAGGTCTGTTAATGTAATTAAAGTTATTTAATTTTATGTAAATAAAATTAAAATTATGCATTATTTTATTTAATCCTCATAACAGCTTATTAAGGAGTAAAGATGAAAAGACCTTTTTCTTAAACAGTGAGACCCTGGAGGGCTTGAATTGAGGAAAATAGGAGTCCTCAGTGAGCTCACCTGGCTGTACAGGGTTCATGAAAGGGGATAATCTGGAAGCAGGAACACCTGTTCATGTCAGAATGTAGATAAAAGGAAGAGGGAATGCTTTACATTTAAACCCATCACGACCTTTGTATTAATAATATCTGTAGCTTTAACAAAATGTTTGCTTTTGTGAGCTAGGTGGTGAGCTGTGAGATCACAGTCAAACTGTTACCTAATGATTCTGGTTTTGGTCATTCATTCCCTCAGCATACATTCAGCGAGTCTTTTATGAAATGCGCCATTTGCTAGGCACCGGACAAATGGCAGCAGACAAGGAATCCATGATCTTTATATTCCTAGAGTGGTCACTTCTGTGTGTAAGACACACATAAAAGAACCAGTTTGGGTGAGGAGTTCCCTTATGGAAAAGGACATAAATGGCACAGGGTCCTGATTTACTCAGGAATCCTAGGAAAGCCTCATGGCTTGAGGAAGAAAATGTGAAGGTGAGAACCCAGCAGGAGTGCAATTCAGAGAGTGCCACCAATATCCTCTGCAGACTGAAGAACATACACGACACTGAAGAGAAGGCTTCAAGAAGTTGGATTGAAAGAACCATCACCAAGGGGAACTGTATATATGAAAGCACAAAAGGATGCACTTGCTTTCAAGATTTGGAAAGAGAGATATATTTTCAGTTTAAAAGACATCATTTCACCAGCCTGAAATATTTCAGTTCATCCAATTTACATAACAAGGCATGTTACACAATATATTGCAAAACATACATTAATTGAAAAGGTTAATGTTGAAAAGGATTAATTTCTTCCCTAGCAACACAGACCTAATTAAATCTTTCCAGAAGCAGATGGACAATTCCGCCCTCCAAATCAAGATATTTATGTAAATATCACTGAGCTAATTGATACTCAGCTGAATCAAAGGAAGGTAAACAATGCTCTTTCATGGTGTCAACAGTGTTGAGTTTGATTTACTGCATTAATGAATTCCTGGAATGAGCTGTTATCCAAAGTGAGAGAGATTCTGGGATCTAACTTATTTTCTTGATTATTAGAGTCACATTGAAACCGAGTCCTGTTTACAGGAAGTATCCAAAGTAGAAGACAGGAGCTTTGCACAGTTCCTGTTTGTCCAGGAGCTTTGCACAGTTCCTGTTTGTCCAGAGGTAAGAGTCTCCACCAGGGAGCTGTGGCTCGCATGGACATCCCATGACTTATTGAAGAAAAGGATTAAAATCTGGGACCTGTGTCATCAAATTATGACCCAAGTGAGTCAAGGCAACATGACTTGGGGAAGAGTCAGGACTGCAATTTAGAGACCCAAGTCAACTGCCAGGCTTCTCCACCATTATATTTTGGGTGAGACACATTTATCAGTCCTTAGTTGTCTCCTATGAATGGACACATTACTGAAAAAATAAATAGGAAATGCATTGTAAAACAGACTGTACAAGTAGGAGTTGCCATTGTTATTAGAGGGACATTGGAAGTATATATATTTTGAGACAGAGTTTTGCTCTTTCGCCCTGGCTGGAGTGCAGCAGCAGGATCTTGGCTCAGTGCAACCTCTGCCTTCCAGTTTCAAGTGATTCTCCTGCCTCAGCCTCCCAAGTAGCTGGGATTACAGATTCCTGCCACCACACCCAACTGATTTTTGAATTTTTAGTAGAGACAGGGTTTCACCATGTTGGCATGGCTGGTCTCAAACTCCTGACCTCGTGATCCACCTGCCTCAGCCTTCCAAAGTGCTGGGATGACAGGTGTGAGCCACCGCGCCCAGCCCATTGTTAGTATTTGACTGTGTTCTTTTCTTCTCTAGGCTATACCAGCCTGCAGGTAAAATGATCACTCCCTGTTGCCACCCATGTTGGCCACCTTTAGCTCCTCAAATGCATCTTTCCCTTCTTAAGGCCTCCCGGAATTCTCTTTCCCCGGCTGTTTGCATGACTGGTTCATTTTCAGTGTTTCATAATTAATCTAAAAATGTGGCCTTTTGGACAGATATTCTCCATTCAGTCTAAGTAGATGCCTCCTCTTATTTTTTCTCCATTACCGCATCTTGGTTTATTTTCCTGTAACTTGACATCATTTATTTGTGATGAGTTGATCATTTCTTTGTTGTCTTGGTTAGTGTCTGTCTGTCTTTCCCACTGGTCTATACATTAATGAGGGAAGGGGCCGTGTCTCTTTCATCCACCAATATGTTCCCAGTGCTCAGCATAGTGTCTGGCACTCGTGGATGCTCAATGAGCATTTGTTGAATAAGCAAATGGATGAGAATATTCTTCTTCATTATTAAAGAATATTAATAATAATAATTACTCATATTCTGGCTGTCACTCACATCAGAAGAATTTTTGGAGCTCTGCATCCTTACCTCCTTGGTAATTCTGACTACCCAAAGGAAAGACTGAGTCCTCAAATACCACTGGTATTGCCAGTTTCTCTCCTCTGGCCACACCCGCTGCTGGGCCCTCCAGTGCTCACTGAGCCCAGGGAGATTCTCACTGATGGCAGCGGCAGGCCATCTGGAGCAACTGCTGCCATCACTCCAGCTGCAGCAGAGAGGCACAGCCAGAGCTGCACGCCCCATGGGGCCGGTGGGAGCTGGCAGAAGCCAGTGACATGTGGGAGCCCCACACTGCTGACTTGGGGAGGGAGCTCCCAAGGTGCTGCTGCAGCTGTGCAAGCCATGGCCACAGACCTGGGCATCCTTGCGCTCTTGAGGCCCTCTTGAGCTCTTGCGTTCTTGGGCATCCTTGCGCTCTTGAGCAGGCAGGAGCCCCACCCTCCTGGGCACACCTGCAGCTGCCCAAACCATGGCTGCAGACCTGAGCCTCCCGCTCCATAAAGCAGGCAGAAGCCCTGCCACACTGGCACAGCTGCAGCCACCCAAGCTGTGGCTACAGAGTCAGGCATCCCTGCACTCTTGGGGTCCCTGGAGGGCAACCCCACCCTTGCAGGCTCAGAAGTGGCTGCTCCTACTGCCTGGTTTCTCCCTGCTGTTGGCACTGGCTCCAACCTCAGAGCAAAGTTGGTGCCAAGCCTGGGCACTGTCACTGCCTGGCTGGGTGTGCACATGCTCAGGACAATGCTGACATGCCAGCATCCTGCCACCTCGGCCCCCTCTTGACTTTCGACGCCAAAAAGCATAGGAGGGAACCCTAGGGGGAACTGACAGCAGTTCAGCTCTGGCCTGTAGGCTTCCCTTGGCACCTATGGTCTGGGCACCATAAACGGCAGCAGGAGGCAGACAGTTTCCTGGTAAGAAGTGGGAGGTTCCTGGTGAAGCTCCACCTTCATGCCAGGCAGGGCCTGAAGGCTGGGGGCTGTGCTGCCAGTTCCATGGACCAGAGTAGGAACTTGTGATGCCTTTACTAGGCCCACTCATCATCACCCATGGACCAATTGACATTCACTTCCTCCCCTCTGAGATGCCCCCCTGGGCTCAGCCAGAGCTGAGCAGATGTTGGGATGATCAGCTGCAGAGGATCAATCCACTCCAGGGCCTCCTTTCTGCTGAGAGTTGTGCAGACAATGGGATAACCAGCTGCAGAGAGGAGCTACCCTATCTGCTGACAGCTGGACACTTGTCGGGATGACTTGCCTAGCAGAGAGGAGATACCCTGTCTTCTAGGAGCTAAACACTCATTGGCACACCCTGGCTGCAGAAAGGAGCTTCCTCCTGAAGGTTTCCTCTGAGCTGTTCTATTGCTCAATAAAGCTCCTCATTGTCTTGCTCACCCTTAAATTGTATCCGTACCTCATTCTTCCTGGCCACAGGACAAGAACTTGGGACCCACCAAATGGTTAGGGTAAAAGAACTATGACACAAACAGGGCTGAGACCTGCCCCTTGCTCACCACATTGTAGGTGAAGAGAAGGAAATAAGAGCTGTGGCCCTCAAGACCTGAGAGCTCCCAGATCCAGGTCTGTGACTCCCTCTTTGAGGCCCTTTGGTTCCTGGCATCTGCAAGCTCCTGGGCACAACTGTGTTACTTGGTGACAGCCATGGAAGCTGTTTGTGGTGCACCTGGTCCAGCTGCAGCTTCGCAGAGCTGGCATCCTTGCTGGCACCTGGTGCTGCATGTCCTGCTGCAGCAGCTGGCATGTCTGACTTTGCACAGTGGCTGGACCCCATGCTCACTCACACCCTGTCCCCCCACCATTCCACACCTGAGTTTCCCTTGGCAGGCATGAGAGCCGGAGTAGCAGCATAAGCCACGTGCAGCCTGCCAGACCAGGTGGTCAGAACAAGCCCAAATGAATCTGAGCAAAACTTGGGCAAAGACACCACTGGCCATGGGTTCCTGGCCAGATAAACATCCCAAAGAGCCCATGACATCACCATGGTGCCTGCTGTCAGTTGGTGCTCCTGGAGGGCCGCAATCCCTGCTGCGCCCCTGCTGTCTGCTGGCACTGCTTAGCCTCTGCTGGGGTACCCGCTACTGCCCCTGGAGATGCTGGGCTGGTGCCTGGCATTTCTCCTTTTTTTTTTTTTTTCTAAGAATGCTAGTTTCTTGGTGCCTCCCTGAGTACATTTCAGATTGTTCTGGATGTCCCACTGTCCTGAAGCCACACTTTGGTCAGTGCGGGAGTAGAGGAGACTCTTCCCCCTTTCTAGTAGTCCAGGAGCATGGACGTACACAGCATTCCAATGCTGTGCCTCGGTTTTACTGTCAGTCATTTCTGTAATTGGGGCAATCAGAATCTTGAACTTGAAGGAATAGGTGAAGTTTAACAGATGCAGAGAGGAAATGGAGATTCCAGTTGTTCTCCAAATTATACTTCCTCACTGGTGACCCAGGTGTTTGCAGATCAAGGTAGAGAGTTTTACCCTCAGGATTTTTTTTCCAGGAGGTTTCTTACAGCCTGGTCTATCTGGGCACAAAACAGGGAGGGACACGGATTAGACCTGGTTGTGGGTGTCCATGATGTGGCCATTGAGACTGAACTGCTGTGGTCAGAAGGGAGAAGCTAGAGTTTCTCTAATAGAGATAGAAAATGTAGCACCTGCTGAGCCTTTATTCTGTCATTTAGAAAAGAAAGCATGGGCTTCTAGAACAACCAGGGACTGAGACAATTCCCCACAGAGGTGTCAGGCTCCATGAGTTACCAGAATATCAAGCAATTTCATGCTTTGTCCATGCAGGTGTCTCTGGCTGGAAGACCCTTCACCCTTTTGTTTCTCTGATCAATGTCAATTTTTCTTTGAAAGCCCAGATTAAATGCTAATTCCTTCATGAAGGCTTTCCCCTGAAAATTAGCCAACAGTACATTGTAATACTGCTCTATTGTCAGTGATATGTCCATGCAACCATACACACACACACACACACACACACACACATCCGCACACAAACACACATACCCCCCACACACACAAACACGTGTGCACTCATGAACAGGATTTCTTACAGAGAACTTCAGTAATAGCAACAGCAAAAATTAATTAACAAAAGTCATTACTTTCCACTTATTGAGTGCCCCCACTAAGTATCTCATGTATACTATATGAGTTAATCTCTGCAACAGCACTCACTATTATTAATTTTATTTTGGAGTAGACAAAACTGAAGCCTCAAAAGTTTAAATCACTCACCTAAAATCATACAACTGGAGCCTTATTCTAGCCCTTTGTATTTGGACAATCCTAGGGCTTCCAGAATTAGCCTGTAGACTCCATACCAGTGGTGAAAAAGAAAGTGACATGAGTAGAGATAGCTCATGAATGCAGTGGTGGCCAAGAGCTTCCTCCTCTGCACTTCCTGGTCTGGCTCCCAAAGGCTGCCAAGGCGTGCTCCTTCCCACGCTACTAAACATCTCCTCCTGTCATGCACACAGTTGCCCTGAATCAAACATGAGCGCTTCACCTTGTGATAATCTTGCTATACACAAGTTGCTTGTTAGAAGGTACAGGGAATATCATCTTGTAGAATCTGTTGGTTTCCTGATATTTAGATTTTCTTCATTTTTTGGTCTTCATCTGATCAAAGCACCACTAAATCATCATAGGCATAAATAGTCTCTGTAAGAAACACACTGAATAATGTATTTAACAGCATCAGCAGTCTGTTTCGTTTCTGAATACTCTCTCCCATTAAATCCCAGATCCAGCAGAAATGAGCCCAATCCTATGCAGACTGCAGGGCCCACTCCTGCAACCAACTGTGCACAACTGGTCAGAATGCCAGAAACTCTCGGCAGGATGGATTGGAGTTGCTCTCCGGGCTGTTCTCCTGATGCTGGAAACTCTAAGCTTCGTGGCAGCCCCTGGGGCTTCTGCAGAATTACTAGACTCTCTGCTCACTTTTATCCTTGATTCTATCCACATCTGGGGTTTTATGCTCTGAGAGGAAAAGCCTATCTTTGCATCTTCCAACTGCTGACTTAAATCCTGTTCATCTCTTTATTCCTTCCTGTCGGCTAGAATTGAAGAAGTTGAATCGAATAGTGATTAAGAGCACACACTTGGGAGGAATACTTGGGTCCAAGTATCTCTCTGTCTTAGTTTCCTAATGTATAGAGAATAGAAACAAAAATAACATCTTCTTTATTGGAGTGTAAGCATGCTTAGAATATTCCAGGAATGTGATAAGCAGTCAATAAACATGTCTTATTGCATCTCTGTTGAAGGACAGTACTTGGGTTGACCTGGCTCCATATCCAAGTCATGCTTCATATCTGTGGAGCCATCCACGCTATACCCCTGTCTTTTTTTCCCACAGTTCAGGCATCTGCCTTCTGCTTTTTAAAACTGCCTAGACCTAAATTAGTTCTGCTACACCCCTTTGTGACTCATTTTAAAGTGGAATTGATGATCTCCTTAGGCAGCAGGTGTATTTGTTAAACAGACTAGAACTGTCTGTCTAACATCCAATTGAGATAAAATTGCCATGTGTCTGTGAACCCAGTTTGCTACATCTGTTCCTCTTTGTTAGAAACTCTTATCACTCAATTTCTTTAGCATATTGTTTTTGTGTGTTTGAGACCAACTCTCATAATATTTTATAATTGGCCTTTTCAGCCTCTGATTCCCCAAGATGCTGCAAAAAGACCAGCAACCTCCTTGTCCACTATTAATGTTCAGAAGGAACTGGGGAGAATTCTGATAAGAACCATTCTCAATCTTTGGTCTCTCTGGCCTCACCAGCATTGAAGAGGCCCAGCTGAGGCCACTAGACTGGCGTTGCTGGAGGGGTAATGTGCATGCTGACCATCAACTATGATTATTGCCATTCCTAGGTTGCAGATGAGGAGCCTGGGGTAAGGTAAATGCCTTTTCAAAGTCAGGCAGCTAGTGAAAGATGAGAACCAGCACAGCATAAGGCTTGGACCAAGGATCATCTACAGTTCCTGTCCATAGGCATTGACCATGTGATCTGGGGATAGCGACTTAGCCCCTCAAACTTCAGTGTTCTTAACTGTTGAATTCATGATCAATAATACCCTCCTCAAAGTGCTGGCATGAATTCTTTGTGAGATGATTCTTGTCTGTGTTTTACACACTACCACCTGTCCTGACTCTTTCCCTGACTCTTATAGGGGCTGGCCACTCCTTACATCTGCTACTCCACATCCAGCCTTTCTTTCACCTGCCTTGTCAAATTCTTGACCCCTGCACAAATCAGAATGGCTCTCTTGGCCATATACTCCCATAGTCCTTTCCTAGTACCTTAGTGTCAGCACCTCATTCACTTTGCTCCATCTTTTGCCTATCTTATCTGTGGACTATGGGTGCCTGTAGGGCATGACTAAGTCATTCGCAAGATGAGTTTCTAAGTTTCTGAGTTTTTCTAACACTTCACCCTTAACAGGGGCTAGGAGAAGGAAGCATATTCTCTGACATGGGCTCAGGGATGCCGACGTTTTGCCACGTGACCTTAGGAGAGCAATGTCACCTTTGGAACTTTCATCTCCTCTTTTGTAAAATAGAATTTGTATTAGTTTCTCAGGGCCATTGTAACAAAATACCACAAAGTGGGTGCCTTAAAATGACAGAGATTTATTCCCTCACAGTTCTCGAGGCTGGATGTCTAAAATCAAGGTGCTGGCAGGCTTGGAGCCTCCTGAATGCTCTGAGTGAGAATCCATTCCACATCTCTCCTAGCTTCTGTTGGTTGCTGGCCATCTTTGGCATTCTTTGCTTGAGGCAACACGCCTCCATCTTCACGTTGCATTCTCCTAGCCTGTCCCTGTGCCCAAATTTTCCTCCTAAGGACAGCAGTCATGGGATTAGGAGTCAGTCACATCCTGCGTGACTTCATCTTGCAATTGCATCTGCAAAGACCATATTTTCACAAGTTCACCTTCACAGGTGCTGGGAGTTAGGAATGACACACATCTTTTTATGGGGCACAATCAAACCACAACAGAATGAACATAAAGGGTGATAATGATAATACCTATTATTTGGTAATTGTTAATATGTGCTGTAATCTGTTATTTACATTACCTCTTTACTCCTCTTAAAGGTTGTGTTATTGTTTCCAGTTTACAGATGAGGAAACAAAGACCTACAGTTGTTCACTAACTTGCTCAAGGTCACACAGACTGAAAGCAGCAGAGCTGGGGTGCAAATGCAGTAGACAGCAGCACTGTCACTCGGAAGCCCTCCATCCTTCAGGAAATCACACCTCCCTTGTAGTGTGGGTGAAATGAGATAATGCACTTGAGAGCTGAAGTCTGGTGTCTGACGCATGGCAGATGCTCGGCAATATGAGTTGCATTTCAATCTGTGCAACGCTTCTGTGCCGCCCTGCACTTCTGTTTCCACATCCTCACCTGGCCGCCTCCTCCTCTCCGTCTTTCATAAGCACATTTGGCATCCTCCCTTGGATGTCTGATTGGCATCTCAAACATTACGTGTTAGAAACAGACCTATTGATTTTCCTTTCCAAATCTGTTCCCCACTCCCAAGACTTCCCTACCTTAATAAACGGTGCTGCCATCCACAATGTTGCTCACGTCACACACCTCAGAGTTAGCTTTGTGTTTGTTCTCTCTTTCACATGTAACCCATTCTTTTCCAATATAAAGTCCTGTCCACTTTACTGCAAAATACATCCCAATTAGATCACTTCTTACAGTGCTCCCTGCAACAACCCCCGTTCCAGCTACCTTATTTCTCACCTTGACAAATGAAATAGTTCTAACTGGTTTCCCTCCAGCCCTGTTCCCTCTGCAGCCCATTCTCCACCAGAGGGGTTGACTAGAGGATCCTTTTGAAAGGTAATTCATGTGATGGCAGCACTTCTCTTAAGCTCTTCAGTGTCTTCTCATCACATGAAGAATAAGATCTGAGGCCATGCCATTGCCACCCCAGTCTCTTAGACTCTGTCCACAACCCCCACCTCCACTCCCGCTGTTCACTCATGCCACTCCACCTTTTCTCTATGCCTTGAATGTGTCAAATTCATTTCTGTCTTGGAGGCTTTGCAAGAGCCATTCTTTTTCTGCATGGAAAACTGTCTTTCCAAATGTGGTTGTCAAACATCACCTTCTGAGTCCTTCAGAACATGTCCTTGGTTTAATCAGTGCTTCATCCCCAGGGCTTAGCACAGCGCCTGGCATAAAGTAGGTGTTGACCTCATGGAATGAAAGAGTTGTGAATTCAGAGACTATTTTGCATTCATAGTCTACTATGTCTGACTTGTAGTAAGTCCATGTTAACTATGTTTAAATGAATGAATAATACGTGCTTGTTAGATCTGGGGTTGCAGAGCAGGGGCTCAGCTAAATTGGCCAGGGTGCTTCTTTCGTGTTCTGCACTCAGCTTTCATGGCATAGCCACTGTCTTCGAAAAGACAAATACCTCATCATTTTCTTTCTTTCTTTCTTTTTTTCTGAGATGAAGTCTCACTCTATTGCCCAGGCTGGAGTGCAGTGGTGCGATCTTGGCTTACTACAACCTCTGCCTCCCAAGCTTAAGTGATTCTCCTGCCTCAGCCTCCTGAGTAGCTGGGATTACAGGCGCCTGCCACCATGCCTAATTTTTGTATTTTTAGTAGAGATGAGGTTTTATCATGTTGGCGAGGCTGGTCTAGAACTCCTGACCTCAGGTGATCCACCCTCCTTGGCCTCCCAAAGTGCTGAGATTATAGGCGTGAGCCACTGTGCCTAGCACCTCAGTGTTTTCTAACTTTCTGCTAAAGGATGTTTTTTCTAATTCTCTGCTCCATGTCTGCTATGCTACATTTCAGCAGTAAGCAGAGGCAGGAAAACTGAAAATGGGACTGTCCTTCTCTTTGGGGAGAAGTTAGCATTTAGACTGGCTAATGCCTCCATTCCTGGCCACAGCTTGGTAATTCAGCCCTCAGCCAAACAGATGGACAATGGTATTGATGAAATGAAGATATTCATGTAAATATCATGGCACAAATTGGTGCTTAGCTGAAATAAAAGAAGGGAAACAAGACGGGTACACAATATTAACAGCTGGGAAGATAATTTACCATATTAACGACTTTTCCTGGCATGCTGCTATTGGAAGGACAGAGATCCAGGATCGAATTCATTTTCTTGATCAGTGAAGCTGAATGCAGAGGTGACACCAGGTACACGGAGCCTGATAAATCATACAGCTCGTAAATCACCCGGCCCTGATGGGAAAATCTCAGGGGGCTTACACTGGATGCATTTACCTTGGAGAGCAGGCTTCCAGCAGGATTTAAGTAGTTTTGTTGTTCTCATTTATCACTTTTTTAGGGCCTACTATGTGTCACTTTGCTAGGTGCTGCAACTATAAAGATAAATATGACACAGACACTCTTCTGTGACTGTGATCTAGAGAGACAGAATCATAATATATATAGTCCAGGGCTGTAGAGACACCCCAAGAAATGCTCACAGTGTGGCTACAAATGAGAAGGTCGTCAGTTCTTGCACTGCATTAGGAATTCTGTAGGCTTCATAAAGAAGATAACACTTAACGAACATGAGTAAGGGGTTCAACAAAGATAAAGTCAGTCTGGACAGAAGGAATAGCTGTAACAGTAGAACGAAGTTGAGGAGCTATGAGTAGCAGGATAATAATGAGACTCAGAAATTTAAGGGACACACTCAGAGAAAGACTGGAGAAGTATAAAGGGTTTGCGTGTGAAAGGACTCGACAGGCAAAGGAAGTCAGACTCTCTCCTGGAAATTTTGGAGAGTTACGGCATAATCAGGTTTGTATTTGAGAAAACAATCTCTGGACTGCATTTGGAGGATGGATTTGAGGGATAAAGAAGAGAATAGCTACGCACGGTGGCTCATGCCTGTAAGCTCAGCACTTTTGGAGGCCGAGGTGGGCAGATCACTTGAGGTCAGGAGTTCGAGACCAGCCTGGCCAACATGATAAAACCTCATCTCTACCAAAAATACAAAAATTAGCCTGGCATGGTGGCAAGTGCCTGCAATCCCAGCTACTCAAGAGACTGAGGCAGGAGAATTGCTTAAACCTGGGAGGTAGAAGTTGCAGTGAGCCGAGATCACACCATTGCATTCTAGCCCGGACAAAAGAGAAGACGCTGTCTCAAAAAAAAAAAAAAAAGAGACTAGAGGCTAGAGGTAGGGAATAAAAATTAGGAGGCCAAATCAGTAGTGAGAGCTGGAACTGAGGCAATAGCTAGGGAGCTAAACTGGAAAAGGCCCACGCAAGAAATGCTGAGGGAGAATAGTGGACAGAATGATACTACAACAGGCAGTTAGAGTTGGAATGAGAGTCATGCTGCACAAATGGACAAGACAGTCAAATGACATTTGTCAAGGGTTAATTAAAACACATCAGCCTTCAGATTGGAGGATAGGCAGGAGAAACATCTGTTTTCTGCATGACGCAGCAAATGATACTGAAGTATGTACATTTTTGTCTCCAGAGTACTCTGCAGGTGTCTCAGGCTGTACATTGTGCCTGGGATGGTCTCCCTCTCCTGTGGCCATTGAGAACCCTCTAGTCGGCCCCTTCTTTTTGGCCTACAGACAAGCACATTTTCCTGTCAGACTCCTTTAGTTGGAAATCTCTTAGATATTCACATACATTGTGTCCAACAGTGGAAAAAATACAGAGCTTTGGGTTTACCTTGATCACCCCTCATGTTTCCTAATTCCCATTTTCAATCTTCTCTGATTCCTAAAGTTTCTATTCCCTAACCCTAGTTTGTTTTTTTTTTCCCCATCCCACTCCCTATTGGTATTTCCTTTTGTATTAATTTTCTAGTGCTACTGTAATAAAATAATGTAAACTACATGGCTTAAAACAAGTAACATTTATTCTCAATTGGGCATGGTGGCTCATGCCTGTGATGCCAGCACTTTGGGAGGCTGAGGCAGGTGGATCATGAGATCGAGGTCTAGAGATTGAGACCAGCCTGGCCAACATGGTGAAACTCCATCTCTACTAAAAATACAAAAATTAGCAGGGCGTGGTGGCATGCACCCATAGTCCTAGCTACTCGGAAGGCTGAGACAGGAGACTCATTCGAACCTGGGAGGCAGAGGTTGCAGTGAGCCGAAATTGTGCCACTGCACCTCCAGCCTGGTGACAAAGCAAGACTCCTTCTAGAAAAAAAAGACCAAAATAACACAAAAACAGAAATTTATTATCTTACTGTTCTAAAGACCAGAAGTCTGAAGCTAAGATGTGGCCAGTGCCCCGCTATCTCGGAAGGCTCTTCCTTCTCTCTTCATAGCTTCTGGTAGGTGCTGGCAATTACTCCGGGTATTCTTTAGCCTGAAGACACATCACTCCAATCTCTGCCACCATTGTCACATGATCTTCTCCCTCTGAATGTCTTTGTGTCCAAATTTTCCTCTTCTTCTACAGACTCTAGCCATTGGATTGGAGCACACCATTGTTAGTTATGACCTCATCTTTACTTGATTACATCTGCAAAGACCCTATTTCCAAATAAGATTGTGTTCACACATACTGGTTAGGAGTTGAACTCATCTTCTCAGGGGAGATTGTTCAATTCCCAACACCTTGGTTGCAACCTTCACTACCTCTTAACAAATGTAATGGCTTACCAAAGACTCTGCTTGTGTCCAGGGTCATTTTGCCTCCCAATTCACTTTCTACTCTGCCACCAGAAGGAATTTTCTACAATATAAGTCTTGTCCTGTCATTATCTTAATTAAAACCCTTCAGTGTATTATCAAGTCAAATACCCTTTCGAGATAAGGGATTTGGCTATCTGGCCTTTACTAACCTTTCCATACTAATTTCTTAAATTCTGTGTTCCTGAAAAGACAAAATACTTACAGCTCCGTTGACATCAGCCTCTTTATGGTTCTGAACATTTGTTCCTTCTGTTTTCTGCGATTGAAATGTTTATCTTACTTCATCTTCCTAGAAATATCTAATCTTATCCATCACAGCTCAAGCATCAAGTCCATTAGGCACAAGGTGACACTTCCTCCCTCTCCAGGTAGAACCAACCACTCTATTTTTTGTGTTCCTACCATTCCCAATAGAAACTCATCACAGCCCTTGTTATACATCCTTGCACTGATCAGTTTATATAGTTATCTCCTCTGCTAGACAGTGAATACGTAGTACTTTATCCCTAGTGCTCAGCTCAGTATAATTCTCCAATAAATACTTGTCAAATGAATGTACCGATAAATGTATGAATGAATACAAAAGGTTTCGTCTTTCTCTTTTCTCCAATCTAGACAATCCAGAAGGGGTCGGCTCGAAAACTACTCTGGATAACCCTATAATTTATATTATAAAATATAATATAGTATAATTGTAATATATAATACATTATAAATTATAATATATTTATATTATATAATATATATTTATATTATAATTATATTTATGATTATAATATAAATTATGTATTATATTTTAAAATAAATTTTATTATATATTATATATTTTATTGTATTATATTTATAATATATATTATAACTTATAACATATCACAAATATAAGGTTACCCAGAGTAGTTTTTGAGACAACCCCTTCTGGGGTTATAAATTATATATAAATTATTATATATAATTTGTATATATAATATAAATTGTTATTTATATTATAGGGTTACCCAGAGTAATATATTACATATTATAGGGTTACTCATAGTAATATAACATTAGTCAGGGTTCTTGGTTCAGTCTACAGCAATGATTGAAGGCTTATTGTGTGCTGGGTTTTATATAGTTCTCTGTCAAGACGCTTTGTAGTATTGGATGTTGACTCCCCAGAAAGCTTTCTGATCAAAGAAGGTTAAGCTTATTAAGCTTACTTTAATAAAAGAGAACATCAC
This sequence comes from Sapajus apella, assembly GCF_009761245.1. Taxonomy (NCBI): domain Eukaryota; kingdom Metazoa; phylum Chordata; class Mammalia; order Primates; family Cebidae; genus Sapajus; species Sapajus apella. Next base: position 57,358,026 of record NW_022436943.1, on the reverse strand, counting down.
CTCAACAGTCTCAAAGTATCTCCAGAATAAAAAATAGAGAGAATTGATCAGCAGTATTTCAGGTTGGGTGCTTTCTACTGTGGTTTCAGTCTTCACTGTCTCTTGAGTGGTAGGGAACTGGTTTCAAAGTGGAGAACTAGTTAGGATTGAGCAGAGTTTACAATGTGAACACTTCTGATTTCTGTGCATGGTGAGGTGGGTGAGGGCGTTGATGTGGGCATTGATGCTCTTAGCCCTGATATGTAAGCTGATCAATTAGGGCATAGCCTTATGTTTTAAGAGAAGATATTTCTTGGAGATGTAGATAAATTATTTTTGTTTGATCTCAATATTGCTTAGCACAAAACAGGAAAATATGCTTTGCCCCAGAATTATTTAGCACAGGAACAGAAAAATATGTTGGTTCAATCCTCAGTAGGTTCCAACAGACAGGGGCAGTACCTTACAATATGTTACAGTGAAGCCCATTGTACTTGATATTTATTTATTTATTCATTCATTCACCTTATCTTTATTATATCTTTATTTTTATCCATTTATTTTCCTTTATAAAATAAATGTTTATTGAGAATTATAGATGAACGTAATTGTGTCCTGAGGTTCTAGACAAGGAGCTGAGCATTAAGGAGTAAGAGAATGAGAAATGGGCCCTACCATGATGACATTAACAAAGTGAGCAGACTGCAAATGAATGACTGCAGTGCTGCAGAAGACATTCTTATTTTTCTAAGTGAGGTCCATGGACCACCTGCATGAATATCACCTAGGCTGCATTTTAAGTCTTTAGATTCCTGAGTGCCAGTCCACATGTATTGAGTCAGAATTTCTGGAGATGGGGCTAAGGAATATACATTTGAATAGTCTTTGCCAATATCCTCATGCTCACTTACCTTTGAGAACTGCTGGTCAACACCATGAGAAATTCTCTGCCTGTCGAGATCATTATAAATTCAAACATACACCCAGTGAGATGCAAACAATTACCACAGGAGTTAACAAGTATTATTAAATAGGAGAAATGAAAGGATGGAAGCGTACTTCCGAGCTCAGAGTGTGTCTTGGTTTGCCATGTCCTTGGAATATCAGAATGTTAGTGGCTCATTTTCTGCCTCTTGTTCACATCGAGATGAGATTTTGTTTTATAATTATCTCCATAGACCATGTAACTCTCACAGAAATCTACCATGGGACAGGATGTCCTGACACTCCTGGAAGCCTAATCAAATGTGCATGGGAAATGTGACATTTCTCACTGAGGTTAAAATTAACTAGAACAGCCTGTAAGATCTCTTTTTAATCTAACTTTAAGAAAATCTCTTTTTTTCATGGAATAATTTAAAAATTTTAAGTGTGCATGTTTTAAGCCTCTGTTGAGCATTTCATTTTCTTCTCCAAATTACATAATTCTAGAGCCCTTTTCAAGTTATTATGGACCAGGCCCTTTTCTAAAGACTGAGCTTGAAATGTAGCTAAGCTACTATGTGGCAGAACGCTGAAAGTGCCAGACTAGATACATGTTACTCTGAATTCTGGTCTCACTAACCAGCTGGGCGGTCTTGGGTAACTTTCTTTACATGCCAAATTTATTTCAGGATGGTGGTAGCTTTTTCTGTTTTTCTTTTTCTTTCCTTTTTTTTTTTTTTGAGATGGAGTTTTGCTCTTATTGCCCAGGCTGGAATGCAGTGGCACAATCTTGGCTCACTGCAGCCTCCGTCTCCCCATCTCCAGGGTTCATGTGATTCTCTTGCCTCAGCCTCCCAAGTTGCTAGGATTACAGGCACCTGCCATCCTGCCTGGCTAACTTTTTGTTGTTTTACTAGAGGCAGGGTTTCACTATATTGGCCAGGCTGATCTTGAACTCCTGGCTTCAGGTGATCTGCCCACCTCAGCGTCACAAAATGCTGAGATTACAGGCATGAGCCACCGTGCCTGACCAGAATTTTGGTAGTTCTTGAATGAGATAGTGTGTGTGATGTCTCTAGCTTTGTATTTGACACTAAATACATGATTAATAAATGTTGATGCTCTTGCAGGATAGGTGCCTTTTTTGTGTATCCACATAATTTTGAGTTGGGAGTTCATGGCCATAGAAAACTTATTGATTGAAATTTTTGCTGTTTTGATGGGTTCAGCAGTTTTGATGGTCACTAGATGTGTGAGTGCTCTGGTGCAGCATTTCTCAAAACAAGATGACCTGGAGATCTTATTGAAATGCACAGCTCTAAAACAGGGCCTGAGCTTCTGTATTTCTGCAAAGGCCCCAGGTGCTGCCAGGACTGCTTAATCATGGAACACACTTTGGGGACCTGAGGTCTAAGGAGGAACCTGGCTGACCCTGTGACAGGATATCTTCCTGCTGCTCTGGATAGCCAGGGGCATTAGCATTTTTTGCCATACAGACCATGTGGCTGGTATCTGCTCAATGGGATACAGAAGACAGTGGTGGACGCATGACTGAAATATGATGTCCTATGATTCCCCTCCTCCTCTCTCTTGGCTTATTAGCAGGCTGTACATAAATCATCCAATGGGGGATTTCCAGGAGAGTGTAGAGCATGGAAGAGGCACAAATAGCCTAAGGAACTGTGATCCCAGAGCCACTATTTGGAATGCCACTTGCTAGTTGGAATGCCTAGTTAGGCAACGGCCCAAATAGCAAATAAACGTTGCTTGTGTTAATCCACCGAAATTTTGGTTGTTTGTCACAACAGCTGGCATAAATTGACTAATACAATAAAGGTGCTAAAGTATTCCTTTAGTCTTTGGGATGGGATACCTGGAAACTTCTCGGCGTATCTCGTCCAGTTCCAAGGAGGCCCGTCTATTAACTCCACTGTGCCAGACAAATACTAACATTTATTTTGTCGGCCATAACTTGACTAAGTTGAGAAGCATTCTAAATGAAAAGAGTCCAGACTCAAGTGTTAGGAAAATCTGACATTCCATTTTGAGCACTGTTGCTGTTTCATTATGTCACCTCCCTCAATTTCCATTGCCTCCATTTTCTTAAGTGTCCTGCTACACTTGGTATGAATATTTCATAAGCCAAATGCTGGAAAACTTCAGTAAGCTTGGTAGTGTTAAGGGAGAGTAGATTGAGGTTGACTTTTTGGTGGAGCAGAAGAACAGAGTGAGTGAATAGACAGAGCAGAGTGAATGGCAGCAGCCAAAGAACCAAAAGACCCATTGCTGAATTCACAAATGAGGGCTGGAGCTCATTTTGATAAATCAACTGGGTGTTATGGAATATTTATGGGTCCCTGCTCCTGGCCAGCATTTCCTTCAGCTAACATGCCTCTGCTTACAACCCAGCTCCCTGGGCCTGCACACACTTGTTTCTCTCTCTGCCTCCTCCTTACAATCACAAGCAAGGTTGCAGGCTACATTTGGATGGAATTTTTCAATTCTCCTTGAATGTTCTGGGAAAATGGATTTTGTTCTTGACCACCCGACACCCCAGCATTTAGCTGAGTTTTCGGTGCTGCCCTTGAGGGTGGAATAATTCAGGGACTGCATTTCAAAGGCAGAAGCATATTTCACAGAACTCGTAACATCACCGACTCACAGTGTGGGAAGCTTCACACCTCTGTGTTTGACCTCTTCATTTTTACAAATGAGACTCTAGGAAGGAAAGTTTCCTGCCCAAATTAGTTTTACAATTGGGACTAGGCTGTCACTTGGTTAATCACAGAATGTGGTAATCATTACAGTTTGACCTCTTTATATAGAGAACAATGGCCACCAATCACGGGCTGACACTCAGAAGCTGTATCTTTTATAACCCGCTCTGTGTCTTGCCAAAAAGGTGCTCAATAAATGCAGTTGAAATTAAAATCACTTCCTTTATTTCTTTATGTAGTTATACGGCAGGTTCTCTCTGGCAGGTGTCATGAAATATGTAGGGAGATGTAGGAAAAAGTTCTGCTGTATAACATTGTGTAGAGGAAGGGGCACAGCTACTCACTCAATTTTCCAGACCTAGTTGTTTAAACATCAGCTCCTTGGCAAGACCTCCCTATATGTAAGGACAGCAGCCAATCAGCTCTCCTGAATGAACATGTCCTAGAGTACTGCAGTCATTTTTCACATACATCTGTATCTCCTATGTGAAGTCAAGGACTGCATCTTAGTTATCTTGGATCCCAGCGCTGAGCACAGGAACTGGTACACAGTAGGTCCTCAACAAATTTTTGTAGAGTAGGCACATCAAAGACAACCTGGATTGCTTACTTATCAGAATTGAACAAACCTCAAAGGAGAACCAGGTGAGTCTTTTTAGAAAGTCTTCTTATTCTTTCAATGAGATGCCTGTGCTCTGAGGGTGACCTGGGCCCAAATGTTAGGAGTTTTCTTTGGCTTCTCGTTGTCTACCTGCTGCTGGTCAGAGGCCAGGCCTCCCAGGTCATTCCTGTATTCTGGGGACCCAGGGGTAAATGTGACCCTCACCATGCAGTTCTGAATCTCCCTGTCTGGCTATCTACTATTTCTTCAGACTTTAATAATGATCTCAGCTTGAGATGAGAAAGAATAATGAACCATTCATTCACATTCAAGACACTAATTAAAAAGGCACTGTTTTGTTTTCATGAGTTGTGCTGATAACTTCATTATAGGAAGAATGTGTGAAAACAACTTCTCATTTTTAGGTTTAAAAGTGACTGTACCTTAAAAACACAGTGTCTGTCATAGGCAAGTAGGAGGATAGGGAAAGAAATAGAAAGAAGGTAGAAAGAAGGTAGGGAAGGAATGGTGGCTTCTAGCTCCAGTTCTCCTTGCAACTGGCTGAATGACCTTTATCACCTCAGAACTGTGTGGAGAGGACCACTTTTCCCCATGAATTCCTAGAGCACAGGAATGACCTGGGAGGCCTAGCCCTCTGACCAAGCAGCGTGTGGACAATGGTAAGTCAGACTCAATCCCTATAGCTCCCTGTAGCCCTGTTTCTTCGTAAAGAAAAACAGATGAAGCCTGTTTTCACAGACCCACTTCACTTATTTCCTGTGGAGCCATATTTTCCTTCTATGGTGTCATCACCAAAGGATCATGAACTATGCCATATTACTGGCACTTGAAGGAAACTGGTCTGTTGTGTGTGGAGTAGATCATAAATGATGACAGTATGGCTGTGCTTAATAGTTAGGGTGGCTATCATTTGGAAAAGCAAGATAACATATTCATTGTTGGATGGTAAGCTTGAACCAGAGCAAATGAGTGCAAATTTAGGGGGAATGGCATACATTCAGCTCCTTCCTTAAACCAGGAACTTCCTGATTTTCTTATTTAAGCTTTTCTTTGTGGCAGGCATTACTTCACCCATTGTATAGATGCAGAATCTCAGGCTCTGAGAATCAAAGTAACTTACCTATAGGGACTCACCTGGTAAATAAAGAACTGAGATTAGAATCCGGGGTAGAGTGACCCTACAGGGAGTGTTCTTTCCACCACAGCAGATGGTTAAGTGTTACTCCTATGGCCAGATCTCTGTAGGGTCCACAAGACTTCCGTCCAACGGGAATCAGGTCCAGGGAATATTTTTACTGGAGGACAGAAACAAAGGGCTCTGGGTAGGAGCTCATTCTACCCCTGTTGCCTTCCCCCTCATGTTTCTCCCTCTTTATAGATAGAAACATAATGAGTTAGCAAATCAACATGACTTCTAGGCAAATAGAGACTTTCCCCTTAAGTTTAGAATATATATGAATTAAAAATTATAGTAATAATATGGTTACCCATGACCCTTCAAAACAACTCATAATTGGAATATTCCTGTTGGAATTTCCCATAGGTGAATACTGGAAAAAAAGGAACTTTCTAATAATTTCAAGTATACAGAAGCAAACTGGAGTTCTCATATGATGACGTGTTCAATGCCTTTTGGTATATTCAATCACAAGTTGGGTCTCCTTCATTAAACCTTTTGGGGAACATCATGAAGGGAGGTGGTTAAGACTCTATTCTCTTCCTAAGCCTATTTATACCTTCGGTCAAACTTTAGGAAAGGATTTATTTCTAAAGATCTATTCTTCACTTATTAATTCACTAATTTATTTACACTTGTTGGATGGAAGGTTCAGGAACTTTGTGCTCTAGAGACTTGAAATATGAAGGTGAACAATACGCTCATTATTCTCAAGAAGCTGGCAAGACCATGGGCTTTGAAGGGACACCAGGCAACATTCTATTTAACTGCTTTCCTCTCTCCATCTGTTGTGGCTGAGAAATCTTACCAGCAACTAAGTCTTCCTTTACAAATTACAACACAATGACTCTGAAGGTTCTTTTTTTTTTTTTTTAAGCTCTATGCAAATACAATGGCAAAAAGATACAGAAATAGGAAATAGGCAAAAAGATACAGAAATAGGAAAAAAAATTATAGATCTAGCAAATGTTTCTTTTTCTAGTAGAAATGCTTACATTTTTAAAAGTGAAACTGAGAAAAGGAAGAAGGTATGAAAAGTGTTATAATCAGCATGAAAAGGATGCTGTGAATCAGGAAATGACGCTCAAGACAAAGAGGAAGACACCATGATAGAGAATTAGGGTAGAAAGTACTGTGACAGGGAGACTAGACTTCATGTGTATCCCATGCTTAGAAGGGAGCCTGTTGTCTGTATATAATGGAAGGCTTGAATAAACTACATCTTTTCGTATGTATATTTACACAAACATAAATATGTCATACATGTATAATAAATATTAATATAATTACAAAGCAACAAACATGTATTAAATGCACTTGCGATTCCAGGTATTGCTTTAAGTGAATTTGTCTTAGGATCTGTCGTATTGGAGTTTCCTTTTCTCTCTAGGCCAGGCTGTACTCTGATTCTTTTTTTCTTTTTCTTTTAAATGTCAATGCAATGGAAATCTCATCACGTCAAAGGGAGAGTTTTAAGTGCTCTTTATTTGCAATAAACATACTGTGAAGTAGTGTCCAGATATTATTTGCACTGTTTTCCGGCTTTCATCCTAAAAGTTAGATTCTTCAGAGTCCTAAACTTCCAGGTCACAGATCCTTCCAGTCTTCCTATAGTGACTGGGGTAGGTGACAAAAGGATCTCCTATGGCCAAATCTCTGCAGGGTCCACAAGGCTGCCATCCAATGGGAATCAGGTCCAGGGAATATTTTTACCTGAGGACAAAAACAAAGGGCTCTGGGTAGCAGCTCATCCAACCTTTATTGTCTTCCTCCTCATGTTTCTCCCTCCTTGAAGATAGAAACATAACCACTTCAGGCAAATTTTTTGTATTTTTAGTAGAGATGGGGTTTTACCATGTTGCCCAGGCTAGTCTCAAACTCCTGACCTCAGGTGATCTGCCCGTCTCAGCCCCCCAAAGTGCTGGTATTACAGGCAGAGCCACTGCGCCTGGCTGCTTCTTTGCTTGCTGATTTGGATTGTTGCTAGGTTTTCATGGGTGGGTATTTGGACTTTTCAAGGACTTTTGGATTGTTTCCATATTTTACTTTTAGGAACCACGCTTTCATCAACAGACTTGTTTGTGTGTATGTGCAAGAAGTCCTCTGGGGTATCCCAGTAGTAACTCCAACGTATCCAGAAGAGGAATTTCCAGTATGTATGGTGTATTTATGCTCAACTTTATAAGATATGCCAGTGACTTTCTAGATACTCACAAATCTCAACTCCTTTGGTTACACAAGAAGACTATATTTTCCAGCCTTGTCTGCAGATGGCATAAAACCATGTGACTGAGGTTTGGTTAGTGTAATGTGAGTGGAAGCAATTTAACCCAATGCATGCCTGACCCTGTAACATTTCACATAATCTTTCAAACTAGAATCACAGTCTCTGAGATAGCAGAACCATTTGATGGACAGAGCCTGGAATCCTAGGTCACCAATTGGAGGAGAGCCGTTTAATTAGGAGCACTCACATGAAAGACTAGAAACTTGTTATGTTAGACTTTTATTGTTTTGAGCCACCTAGATTTAGAAGCTGGTTTTTATAGTTATTGGCATAGGCAGTCTAATGCACACAATAATGCCAAATTGTTTTCTAAATTATGCTCTCACTTTGCTGTTTATAAGAGTTTTGCTGAATTATATCCTCAACAACACCTGTTATATTAAGGCATCTTAATTTTTGCTCACTGAATAGTGTAACATGTTATCTCATTCTGGTCTTAGTTTGCACTTTCCTGATTGCCAGTGAAGTATGTATATTTATCACTTATATTTCCTTATATGTGAAAGGCCCATTCTTGCCTCTTGTGTTTTTTTTTTCTTTTGGGTTTCTTATGAATTTGTAGGAATTCTCTCCAAATTATGGATACTAATCTTTTATTGATTACATACATGGCAAAGGAGCAGAGAGGGAAGTGTCCATTTGAAGTAGAGTAATAGATATGGGTGATTTATTGCTTCTTGTTTGACTTTCACCCAATCTTCCTGCTTTAGCTCCACTGCCTAAAACCTGTCTTCAGAAATATTTGCTCTTTCTAATTTCTGAGCCTTTCCGGGATTCTGCAGTTCAAAAATGCTTGATTCTTGTTGTGTTTCAACCTACAAAAATGTAGGCTTTTTTCTGTAATCTGCTAGTTTCATTCTGAACCACAGATTTGATTTTCATCTTTGAAATTGTGCTTGCTTTTTAAAAATGTGTGCTATCTCCTCCCATTCTCTGTATCTGTGTGGGTGTATATATTTGTATTTCTTTGCTGATAATTAGTAACCTCTAATTCACTGGCATTAGACACAATGTTCTAGACGCTGACCAATCCATAGCAACCCTGTGTTAGTTGGAAGGCAGAAATAAAATGCCAAGAAGACAAAATTTTAGTCAAAAATTGTGATGTGGTGAGTACTGTTAGTAAGGTAATATTTACCAGAAAAGAGGCTCTCACATGGTGTATGAGTCCATTTTCATGGTGCTGATAAAGACATACTCAAGACTTGGCAATTTACAAAAGAAAGAAATTTAATGGACTTACAGTTCCACATGGTTGGGGGGGCCTCACAATCATGGAAGAAGGCAACAAGGAGCAAGTCACATTTTATGTGGATGGTGGCAGGCAAAAAGAGAGAGGTTGTGCAGGCAACTCCTGTTTTTGAAACCATCAGGCCTCATGAGACTCATTCACTACCATGAGAACAGCTTAGGAAAGACCTGCCCCCATAATTCAATCACCTTCCATTGGGTTCCTCCCACGACATGGGGGAATTGTTGGAGTTACCATTTAAGATGAGATTTGGGTGGGGACACAGTCAAACCATATCATTTCATAACTGGCCCCTCCCAAATCTCATGTCCTTACATTTAAAAACAAATTATGCCTTCCTAACAGTCCTCCAAAGTCTGAACTCATTTCAGCATTAACTTAGAAGTCCACAGTCCAGTGTTTCATCTGAGACAAGGCAAGTCCCTTCTGCCTATGAGCCTGTAAAATCAAAAGCAAGTTAGTTACTTCATAGATACAATGAGGGTTTAGGCACTGGGTAAATACAGCCATTCCAAAAGGGAGAAATTGGCCAAAACAAAGGTGATACAGGCCTTATGCAAGTCCAACATCCAGCAGGACAGTCAAATTTTAGAGCTCCAAAATGACCCCCTTTGACTTCAAGTCTCCCATCTGGGTCACACCGATGCAAAAGGTGGTTTCTCGTGGTCTTGAGCAGCTCCACCTCTATGGCTCTGCGGGGTACAACCTCCCTTCTGGCAGCTTTCCTGGGCTGGTGTTGAGCTCTGTGGCTTTCCAGGTGCACGTTGTAAGCTGTCAGTGGATCTACCATTCTGGAGTCTGGAGGACAGGGGCCCTTTTCTCACAGTTCCACTAGGTGGTACCCCAGAAGAGACTCTGCATGGGGGCCCTGAGCCCACATTTTCTTTCTGCATTATCCTAGCAGAGGTTCTCCATGAAGGCTCTACCCCTGAAGCAAACTTCTGCCTGGACATTCAGGCATTTCCATTAATCTTCTGAAATCTAGGTGAAGGTTCTCAAACCCCAATTCTTAACTTCTGTGTACTCACAGGCTCAACATCATGTGGAAATTGCTAAGGCTTGGGGCTTGCACCCTCTGAAGCCCTAGCTGAAGCTCTACATTGACCCCTTTTAGCCATGGGTGAAGTGGCTGGGACATAGAGCATCAAGTCTCTGGGCTGCACACAGCACAGGGATCCTGAGCCTGACCCAGGAAACTCATGTTTTCCTCCTAGTCCTCTGGGCCTATGATGGGAGGGACTGCTGTAAAGACCTCTGACATATTTTCCCCATTGTCTTAGGGATTAACATTTGGTTGTTACTTATGCAAATTTCTGCAGTCATCTTGAATTTCTCCTCAGAAGTGGGATTTTCTCTTCTATGGCATTGTTAGGCTGCAAATTTTCTGAACTTTTACGCTCTGCTTCCCTTATAAAACTGACTGTCTTTAATAGCACCCAAGTCACTTCTTGAATGCTTCACTGCTTAGAAATTTCTTCGGCCAGATACCCTAAATCATCTCTCTCAAGTTCAAAGTTTCACAAATTGCTAGCGCAGGGGCAAAATGACACCAATTCCTTTGTTAAAACATAATAAGAGTTACCTTTGCTCCAGTTCCCAACAAGTTTCTCATCTCCATCTGAGACCACCTCAGCCTGGACCTTATGGTCCACATTACTATCAGCATTTTGGACGAAGCCACTAGAAGTCTCTAGGAAGTTCCAAGCTTTCCTACATATTTCTGTCTTCTCCTGAGTCCTCTAAACTGTTCCAGCTCTGCCTGTTATTCAGTTCCAAAGTCACTGCCACATTTTTTAGTATCTTTTCAGCAATGCCCCGCTCTACTGGTATCAATTTACTGTATTAGTCGATTTTCATGCTTCTGATAAAGACATACCAGAGACTAGGCAATTTACGAAAGAAAGAGATTTAATTGGACTCACAGTTCCATGTGGCTGGGGAGGCCTCACAATCATGGTGGAAGGCAAGGAGGAGCAAGTCACATCTTATGTGGATGGCAGCAGGCAAAGAAAGAGCACTTGTGTGGGGAACTCTCATTTTTAAAATCAGATCTCATGAGACTCATTCACTATCATGAGAACAGCATGGGAAAGACCCACTCCCATGATTCAGTCACCTCCCACCAGGTTTCTCCCATGACGCGTGGGTATTGTGGGAGTTACAACTCAAGATGAGATTTGGGTGGGGATGCAGCCAAACCATATCACTTGGAGAAGCCTGCAGATGGGAGAAATCCAGGGAGGCCTTGGGAGGAGAGGAGCTTTCCAAAGGAAAAACATATGATAAGGCATGGAGACAGGATGAATCGGAGTGAGAAGGTGCAGCATGGCTGCAGGGTACAGTCACAGAATTTCAGGGATCAAGGAGGAACAGGGAGGCACCAAGTGGGATGGTTCTACTGAGTTTGGATTTTCTCCCAAAGGCCACGCTGACCTCTTAAAAGACTTTAGCAGGGAAGGCACATGGTTACATGGTAATTTACTTACTCATTTAAAAAAATTTATCTATTCTGCAAATACTTATTGACTACTGCATTCAATAATTCACACAGAGCTAACACATATATTGTCTCATTTTCCTCCCAACAATCTAATGAGTTGCTCATTTAGGTTCTACAAGTTCCATTTGACAGGTGAGCTGACTGGGAATTAGAAAAATTCAGACTTGTTCAATATCATATTGTTAGTTAGTCGCAAAGATTTTCCCAAAATTCAAATCCCTTGGTAAAAATCTACTGCACCATGATGTCTCCATTTGTGTGCAGAATTGAGGATGTTTATGTGCTACATAAAACTGTTAGAATGAGCAGAATTAAAGCAGAAACAAGGTTCTGACCTTCACACAGAAAATGGAGAGAAAAGAAAGCTACAAATGTATAACTAGGAGAATTCATGCAATAATTTAGTAAAGATAAATTATTAAGCAAAACTGTAGGACCCCAGCTGCAGCTGTATATTGCAACATGGATGGTCATCATATGGCAGCTCTTAGCTTTGCAGGTTCAAAATGTGAGCGAGCTAAAACTGCCCTCTCCTTTGGCTTCCACACATGGCTTACTTTATGAGTCCCTAATGTAACTATTGAATGGGTTATTTACAGAAAGTGTTAAAAGAGTTACAAAAATAAATATTTTCTTTGACAAGAATGTGGACATTCACACTGTGTGTACGTAGCCTCTTGGGAGGGGATTGAGGCAAGAATGATCGTTTATTAAGTACTGCTGTATTCTTCATATATTGTCTTGATTAACCTTTATGATAATCTTGAGACCTAGCTATTAAGGTTTGTTATTTCAGAGGATAAACCAGAAACTTAGGAATCTATGCAATATTACTCAGTTGGTAAGCCCTAACTCACGACTGAAGCTATAAGCTATGTCCATGTCTGTCTGCCTCCTATGTTCACTCTCATTCCCGTACATCATAGTGCCAGAGAAATTCAGGGATAGCCTCCCTAAACAATCAAGAGGTTTTTAGGAATGTGAGGGAAGGGGTTGCTCTTAGAGATGTCAGAGCAAAAGCACGGAACTACTTCCGTCTGATAAAAAACAAGGTTTGTGGTTGGTATGGCTTGTATGTATGAAATATAAATGGAGTGGAGAAGATTGACAAAGTGAAACAAGTAAATGGGGCCTTGAATCATGCCAGGATTCAAGGAGTTTTATTCACTTATTCATAAAGTACCTACTATGGGTCAAGACCTTTTAGATATTGGGGGCAGACTAGAAAGCAAGGTAAGCAAATGTCCTACACTTAAAGAGTTTTCCTAAACTCTCCGAAGGAGAGGGTCATGGAGAGAGCTACAAACCGATCAATTAATGGATAAAATAATTTCAGGGAATCAACACTTTTATGACATAATTAAAACATGGTATTATGACAGAGTTTATGGACACTACCAAATTTAGATTAGGTGGTCAGAGAAGGTCTCTCTGTGGCTTTGAATTTGAAAGGTGAGAGTGGAAGAAATAGAACAGCAATCTATGCAAAAATCTTAAGGTGAAGCATTAGTTCTAGTGGTTCTCAATTGGAGCAGGAACATTGGGAAATGTATAGAGGCATTTTATCATAGTCACAGTGATTAGTGATGTCGCTGGCACTGGGTGGATTTGGGGCTAAAGATACCATATATTCCAAATTGCATTAGGCAGTTATTTACAATAAAAAATTGTTCCACCTTATATTCATCTGTTCTCATGCTGCTCATAAAGACATACCCAAGACTGGGTAATTTATAAAGAAAAGAGGTTTAATTGACTCACAGTTCCACATGGCTGGGGAGGCTTGACAATCATGGTGGAAGGTAAGGAGGAGCAAAGCTACATCTTACATGGTGGTAGGCAAAAGAGAACATGTGCAGGGGACCTCCCTTTCATAAAGCCATCAGATCTCATGAGATGTATAACTATCATGTGAGCAGCGTGGGGAAGACCCACCCCCATGATTCAATTACCCCATGATTCAATTCAAAATGAGATTTGGGTGGGGACAGAGCCAAACCATATCACACCCCAAATGCCAATTGAGCCCCATTGAAATCCACAGTGAAAACTATCATTGGAAAGATCCCATTGCTGCTCTGGGTTTGGCATTTTTGAAGAAATATTTTGTGGATGGTATGGGACAAATTGCAGAAGCTTTAATACACTAGTGGGTCAAGTGAGTCAACACCTGCATCAACAATAAAAACATAAAAGAGTAGAAATTGATGAATAGAAAGAATAGATTTAAATAGAACCAAATTAAATATATCAGAGTGCTTCATACTTAGTAAGATTAAATACTTGGAAAGTTACTACCTCATTGAACTTTTCTTTCTGTGTGTGTGTGTGTGTGTGTGTGTGTGTATACAACACTATATCCAGTACACGTGCGTATGGACTAATTGGTGATGCAAAATTTCTTTCTCACTGTGGGTCTTAGTCAAAGCATTTGAGAGCGACTGGCTTAAAACATGGGAACCAGGTAGAAACTGACATGAAGGATAACAGAAATGAGGGCTCAGCTCTTGAAGCCTCAGCCATGGTAAAGAGTTTAGATTTCATTTTAGCTGCTTCAGGGCTTTCAGGAGAGAACCGGTGATGTGACTCATTTGGCTTCTATTTAGAAAATAGATTGTAAAGAGGAATCACAGAATGCAGAGAGACCAGTTATTACAGTCATCCAGGAGAGAGGTGGTACCTGACCAGTGTCGAGATGGAAAGAGGAGGACAGAGGGAGAGACTTTTCTATGGATGCTAAAAGAAGGACAGCCTCGTAGGCTGGGTAAAGTCACTGTAGAATCAAGCAATAGGTAGTTGTTGGCTGTGGATAGTCTGGTATCATCATTGGTATTTCAGTAAGATCCAACCCAGGATGTGTTGGAAGTGGGTAGAGAATGGCAGCTGTGAATTCAGGAACAGATGGCAGGCAGGCATCCAGACTATTATTAGTGGCCAGTCAGCATCTGGGATATCTCTCAGCAGGTAGCAAGGACACAGCCAGGAAAATTCAAATTATGGCAGAAATCCTGTTCTTCAGAAGAGAACAGCATGATGGAAAACACATAGATGTTGGCCCCTAGAGAATGTGTAGCTTCTTCTCTAGCTTTTACAAGAAGGAGGCAGGTTCAGGGGCCAAACTCCCCAGGAACAAGAGGCAGGAATCTGATTAGGTTAGATCAGTGCCTATGGAACTGACATGGCTACGTTTTCATGGTAAAGCTTCAAAAGCAAATAGAGACCAAGTTCTAGCAGGCACTCTCCTCCATCAACTCCTTCCATGCAGATCAAATGCTGGAGAGCAGGAGAGCAAGGTCAGCTCTGTCTCATAGGGTGTGCCTGTCCGCTTCACTCTGTATCAGGAAGCTTGCTCTTCTTCCAATATGGTGCCCAATTCTATAATCCTGCAGCTATGGAAGATAGGCCAGGAACTAATGCCCGGGAATTTCCATGCAAGATACATTTGCACTGTCTAAAGAGCTTTGTGTCTTCTCTTCAGTGTAGCTGAGCATGCATTTTTGACTTTGCTTTGCAATGCAACGATAAAATAAGGAATAAGCCTTGGCTTTTGGGAAATTAGGTCACATGATCCCACCTGGTTTATTAGTGTTTTTTCTTAGAGGTCGGGGACAAAATCACAACTAATGAAATGTGGTTTGCTGTGCCAGGTAGGCTCTGTGCACCTATCTTCCTTGGGAACCTTGCAAGGTATGGTGATATGTCCTGGCAGAATTAGCAAATTCCTGGGCACTGTGAATAAAATATCATTTAATAATACTTCTACTTACCCAACTTGTAACAGCAGCCTAAAGTCAGGCAACCACAGCTTCAACTCCAACCTCTGGTACTTACTAAGCTTGGCAATCAGTTTTAACTCTGTCTTTTCTGGATTACTATACTCAGGGTTTCAGTTTATGTATCTGTAAAATGAGCATCAAGATGCCTAATCAGGTGATGTTTTTGTTATTGTTATATTCTGCACATGAGATAACGTGTGAGAAAATGCCCTCAAAACCCAAAAATACTACACTCATGTATAAAGAACAAGACTTCACACTATAGAGTTGGAAAAAATTAGAATTATATTATTATTTAAATCAAATCTTTTTTGTGAACTACTGAAGAAATAATGCAGAAAATTACAACAGTTTAAAAGGTCAGATGTACACTGAATTATACTTTATTTTAATTATACTTTATTTTAGTAGTGTGTTAATCACCAGGGTCAGTATAAGATGGAAAGGCAGAACAAAATACATTTATTTTAAGTTCAGTTATATTTGAGTTAACAAAAGGAGTGATTTATAAAAAATTACATCTTCTCTGAGAATTATGTTTTATAATTTTATATAATTATCTAAATCATGTTTCACCAAATTTAAAATTTGATCAAACATACAGATTTACATTTCAGATGGGCAAAGACAGCTCTGTAATAAAACAATTTGACAGTAAGGGAGATCTTATCTTTTTTATACTGAATCATAGAAAATACAGCACAGAAAATCTGTATGAGTGATAGAGGAGCCCTGTCATAATTCTTCTTTCCAAGAACTTTGCTTCTTCCTCTTTAGTTAGAAAATAAGTTATTTTTTTAGGTCCTGCTGTCAAAATATCTAGGTACTTACTTTACTTCGTTATTAAAGGAATGCAACTATAGGTGAGGCATGGCAACTCCTGCCTGTAATGCCAACACTTTGGGAGGGTAAGGCCAGGAGATCACTTTAGCCCAGGAATTCAAGACCAGCCTGGGAACCATAGTGAGACACTGAATCTATTTAAAAAAAACAAGAAGAAAAGAAAAAAGTAAAAAAAATTAACCAGGCATGGTGGTATGCATCTTTGGGCCAGCTATGCAGGAGGCTGAGGCAGGAGGGTGACTTGAGCTTGGAAAGTCAAGGCTACAGTGAGTTGCAGTTGCACCACTGCACTTCAGTCTGGGAAAGAAAAATGCAACTACGAAACCAGAATCTAAATAAGTAATCTTATTTTAGTGCTAAGTGAGTTGCCTGGTGGTTTATTTTTCATTAAGGCTGTCGTTTTCTTAAAGGGCAAATCCTATGTATATTTTCTCTTCCTAGGGGATGAGAGTTAGAATCACCATCATAACCGTTAACAGTAATCACATCTGTATCTATTATCTACTGTTGCATAATAATCTACCTCAGAATTTAGTGGCTTAAAACAATTAATGTTCATTATTGCTTACAATCTATGTGAGACAGTCATTTGGAAATTACTTAACTAGGTAGATGTGGCTTAGGGTCTTTCAAGAGGTGGAGCTACATTGTGGGCTCGGGCTACAGTCTTCTAAAAACTTCACTAGAGCTGCAGGATCCATTTCTACAGTGGTTCACTGGTATGGCTGCAAGTTGGTATTGGCTGGTTGATGTGTGGTTTCAGTTCATTGCCATGTTGATCTCTTCACAGATTTGAGGGTCTCTTGACATGTTGGTCCTCTTGACAGCTGTTTAGACTGAACAATCTAAGAGAGCATGGTGGTCCCTACAATAACTTTTACGCTCTAACTTTGGAAGTCTCGTGCCATCATTTTGTTTATATCCTATTGTCTGTAAGTCACTTCTATACAAGGGCATGACAGCTAGGAAGTATGGATTATTGGAAGCCATCTTGGAAGCTGTCTATCACATCATCATCATAAACTTTTAAATGAATGAGTGACTTAAGCAATTAGAAATATGCAAACATTAAGAAAAGTGCCCTCTAGATTAAATTTCTTTGAAGGAAAAATTATATTTTAGATGTATTTTCTTCACTCTTGAGATGACATTCTTTAGTTTGTAGTCAGAAGTAGGCGACAATAATTTCTACCTAAACTTAATGCCAATGAACACAGTAATAACAAGACAGTAGCTAGTCTTACATGATAATTGATGATAATTGCTTCCTAGTTTAATTGCTGTATAAACAAGACTCTGCAATAGAAATCCAAACATTTCATCAAAAGAAAAAAAAAATCAAACAAGAAAATTTGTCAAAGTCATTTGCAAGTTGATAAGGAGCTAACAAATCCAGACTACATGTCTGCAAGTCATCAAAGCAGCTGCTGGCAATGCATGGCACTTCCTTGGAGGATTTTGGTGGTAGTCAGAGCTCAGGCTGGCTGGCATCAGCTCCAGGATGCTGCTGAGACGTGTGCTGAAAGCTAACTGTTGGCAGCAGTTGTGCCACTGTGCTGAAGTGCTTAATGAAACATTGCCAGTGTGGGAACCATCGCAGGTTCATCAGTGAATGGTGGGGCAATATCTCTCCCTTGTTGCTGCCTGTGCCCTCTGGAAAGATGGGTTCAAAGCAAAATGGGGAGAGGATGATGTCGTTTCTGTTGAGAAAAACCTCTAGAAGTCTTTGTATTATATTATCCAAAAACTAAGGGGAAGCAAAAGAAAGAAAGGCACTTCATTCTGGTAAATGAGCTAGCTTAGGTGCGTTAGAGAGAGAAAGGGGCCCGCATATAAGGCAGGTTAATCTCTTAGAAACTTAGCTGAGCCCAAGCAGGTAAGCAGCAGATGGAAAGGAATGAGTGGTATTATGTCCAAATAGACAAGAAATAAAAGGAGAGATGAAAAAAAGAAAGGCTGCCCAAGAAAGAAACTTTAAAAACTCTTAGGAACTCAGCTGAGTCCAAGTAGGGGAACAACAGGTGGAAATGAATGAATGGTGGTATGTCTAAATAGACAATAAATAAAAGGAGAGATGGAAGAAAGAAAGGGTGTCCAAGAAAGGAACTTGAAAACCTGAAGCAGCATCTTAAGGGCACATAGAAGAGGTATTTGTCCTTCCTCTTTCCCTGGGACATGTACCTCAGGAACATCAATGGTTGCTGTTCAGTAACCCATTAAAGATGATTCTCCAATGAGAAAAAAATGTGCAAACTAGAGAAAAAAAAATACCCTACAAAATTGATATCTCGAATCTAAGCAATTCCAACTAGGAAGCAGAGTAGATAACCATTGGGATGCAAGAGCAGAGATGTGCTCCCAGGAGACTATGGAGCTTATTCCAATAAGTTGGAATGCTTGTTCAATTCAAAACTAGTGGTGCCACACCCCTAAGACCCAGAGGGAAATGGAAATTGAGATGTTGGAAGATGCAAGATGGAAAGGAAAAACATCTTGAGTAAGATCTGATAACTGAGCCTGTCACCATCGTAACATTTGAAACTGTGCTAATTTGGCAACAGTCTCTCAAATGCTACTCTCCGGAAAAGGAAAAAGTGTGCATGGGTGGATTTCCCTCCATAAAATGGCAAACTAGTGTCCTAACATGGTTTTATGATACTCTGTCTGGGAGAGAGTGCCATGTTTAGTCTCACAGGTCACGAGCCCTGGACAATCATGGTTAGAATGAGCAGTGACTTGGCCATGATGACATTGAGAAAGATCACTTTCCCCTCCCCACCCCTTCTCCCAGTTTCATCTTTGGTGGCTGTCCATTCTTACATTCTGGGAATATCATTTTGCTTAGTAAAATTGCTCTAGGAACTGGGGATTAACTTGTTTTCTAAATGCCATGAGTGTGGGCCCAGGGCTGTGATAATTCTATGCATTCTATTAACAGTTTAGACTCTTAAAATAATGAAGCTCAAAAGAAAAGTTTTTGTTGTGGTCCTAAATAAATGGTTGTCTAAATGAACGGCCCAGATTGGACTCCTGAAGGAACCTCGGCCTTATCTCTACCTCAGCTATGCCTCGGAATAAAAGTCCAGGCTGAGTCTGAGAATAATAAAACAAAAATTAGGGATGTTGAATTTTTAAATTTTTAAAACTTTCTCTTGATTATGTTAATGCTAGTTGCTGTAGCAAGCAAACCCTGGACTGTTTACATGAAATTCTGTCTGTTGTGATGATGTAGAGTATTTGCCCTGTGCAGTCCTATGGAAACTGAGGTTGATGAAGACTTTGGTAGCATGGTTATGTGGTCTTTAGGGTTATTCTTGATGTAGATATTCATCAGGTGGAGGGGATGAATGGGAGAGAATGGAGGAACATATCCAGGCTTTTATGAACCTGGCCTGGACCTGGGGGAACATACCATTTTTGCCCTCATCTCTTTGGTAGAATTCAACTATTTGGCCACACTTGGGTGAAAGCCAATCTGCAATGTGGGCTTGGCAGCCAATTCCAAATAACAATTCTATAACATGAAAGAGACCTTGAATCCTTATTTTTGTTTGTTTTGTGGCAAAGGCTTGCTTCTTCACCCAGGCTGGAGTGCAGTGGCAAAATTTTGGCCCACTACAACCTCTGCCTCCCGGGTTCAAGCAGTTCTCCTGTCTCAGTTTCCCCAGCAGCTCGGATTACAGGCATGTACAACCATGCCCAGCTAATTTTTTAGTAGCTATGGGGTTCTACCATGTTGGCCAGGCTGCTCTTGAACTCCTGACCTCAAATGATCCACCCGCCTTGGCCTCCCAAAAATGCTGGAATTACAGGCGTGAGCCACTGCACCCGTCCAGGACCTTGAATCTTAGTGAAAAGCTTCATCATAGGCCACAGACTTTTAGCTGATGAAGGGAAGATAATTTATTTGGGTCTTTACTTTCTTTAGACAAGTTCTTCATGTTTTATTTTTCAAAAGGACTTGTATCTTTGGAGTTTAATTTCTTTCTGCAAATACGATAATGGGGCTGGTTTTTATTCAACTTCAGGGCATTTCCATGTAATTGATTTCAAGTTATCAGAGTATCTTTCTGTCATTCTTAAACTTATCACAGAATCTCCCATGAGTAGTATTAGACAATTTGTCTCAACATAACTAGAGGTGGGAAAAAGAACTAGGGGTACCTTTTCAGCTTGTATATAGAGGTTTTTGAAGTTTGTGTAATGAATTGATTATTCAGATAATTTTAGAATCTTTTACAGGCAAAATCTAAATTACCCATCCACAGTTTTGGAGTGACAATGGAACAGCGGCTGATGTTGAATGTGAGGTCCTCCCCTGAAAAGCATAGCCTCACTCCTGTTTTGAATTAGATTAAAAATCAAACCCCAGTGAACTAAGGGCCAAAGTCAAGGAAATGTTAGGGGGGATTGTTTGTTTCTTACTCCTACGTTTTGCTTTAAAAGACTTGCTAACACGGTACTCCTGGCCCCATGTGCCCCATGGACACACTGGTTTTGAGGGGCCCTGGCCTGGGTCCTCCTCTTTTTTGGGTGAAACTGCAAAGAGAAAGTGTTCTGATCTGGGCTCTTCGGAAAGTGCACTAGGCTGCAGAGACCTGCATTTTGGAGGAGGGGCCGCTTCAATTCAGAGGATCATTATAAACTTACTTGGTTGCCCAGCTTAGCCATGCCCTGCTTCCTAATTTTCACTGGTTATGAAGCTGGCATTAGGATTTCCATCTGTCTGATTCCACATCACCATATGTCAGTTGATTTGAATTCAGTGGCGGGGAGCGGGGTAGGGGTGTTCTATTTGGACCCATCAAACCACAACTACAGTCTGAGTTGGAATCCTGGCTCTCCTGTTTACTACCTGTATCGTTCTAAGAATTTTATTTAGTTTCTCTGAGCTTTAGTTTCCTGCCCATTAGGTAGGGGTAATACCTCTTTATGGTGTTGTTGTAAGAATAAGAGGTATGAATGGCTGTAAAATGCTTTGTATAATACTTGGAACATAGTAATGACTCAGTAAATTATGTCGTTTATTGTTATGACACATTGTTTCAGGGAAATCTTGTGTGTATTGTCTTGGGAAAGAATCAACTTTTACCTTTTCTTTTGGTTATTTGTGGTGACATATTGTCATAGTTTTGTTTGTACTGCTATAACAAAATACCACAGCTTAGGTAACTTATGAACAATAGATATTTATTTCTCACAGATCTGGAGGCTGGGAAGTCTAAAATCAAGGCACTGCAGGTTTGGCATCAGGTTAGCTCCCTTTTCTCATAGGTGTCACTGTCTAGGTGTCCTGACATGGCCAAAGGGATGGAAGGGACAAAATGGGACAAATACTATGTCCTCATATGGTAGAAGAGCACAAGAACACAAAGGGCCTAGGCTAGTCTCTGTCAACCCTTTTAAAAGACATGAGTCCATTCATTGATGCAGAGCCCTCACGACTTTATCACTCCCCAAAAGGCCCCATCTCTTAATACCAAAATGGGAATTGCAGCTCAACACTTGAATTGTGGGGGCCATTCAGACCACAGCCCATGGAATGACCAGTGCCTGTGTTATCTGCAAGTACCAGGAATTACAAATTCAGTAAGGGCAGCAGCAACAGGGTCAGAAAGAGGAGAGGGCTGGGGAAGAATTTCCAATATTTTAAGATGCATTTAGTCTGGGCAATTTTCCAACTACACCCCACCCAGCCCAATTAGATAAAACAAATATACTCACACAGATAGTCTCCACACGGCCACTTGTTTATGTTTTGTTTTGCTCCCTCATTTTCTGTCCTTTCCACTTATAGGTTCTTCTCTAGTCAACTCTGTTCTCAATAAGGACCACATGTATCTTGTGGACTTTGAACTCTGGGTGCTAGAAAATAGTACTTGGGGCATGATTGGCTATATGTAAGTGTCGAGCTATAATGGAGGACTCTTTTATCCTCTTTTAACACTCCTGTAATTCAGAGGTCCTCAGATTTTGCTTCCCTGTCCCAAATACCTGAGAAACAAGATAAACCTCTATCCGTTCCTGGTGATTATTATGAGAGTGGATACTTCCCTAAGGGGAAGTATGTAAAAACCTGTGGCTGGAAGTAGAAGGAAGGGGGTGGTGTGGCAATTAAAAAAAACAAAAACCTTATTTATTTTTATGGGTACACAGATGTTTATATTTACAAGATATGTGAGATATTTTGATACAGGCATACAAGGTATAATAATCATATGGTGTATTCATCACCTCAAGCATTTATCATTTTTCCGCGTAAACATTCCAATTGTACTTTTAGTTATTTTAACATGTATGATAGATTATTGCCAACTGTTGTCACCCTGTTGTGCTGTTAAATACTAGATCTTATTCACTCTATCTAACTGTATCCCTGTACCCATTTACCATGTCCACTTCCCCCACTTCTTCCTCACTGCCCTTCCCAGCCTCTGGTAACCATTCTTCTGTCTTCACCTCCATGAGTTCAGTTATTTACATTTTTAGCTCCCACAGATGAGTGAGAGCATGCAAAGCTTGTCTTTCTGTGCCTGGCTTATTTCACTTAATTTAATGTCCTCCAGTGTCATCCACGTTGTTGCAAATGACAGAATCTCGTTTTTCTTTTATAGCTGAATAGTACGCCGTTGTGAGTATGTGCCACTTTTTCTTTATCCATTCAGCCATTAGCGAACACTTAGTTTGCTTCCAAAGCTTGGCTATTGTGAATAGTGCTGCAGTAAACGTGAGAGTGCAGATCTCCTCGATATATAGATTTACTTTATTTTGGGTATATACCTAGCAGTGGGATGCTGAATCATGTGGTAGTTCTACTGCCAGTTTTTAAAGGAACCTCCATACTGTTCTCCATAGTGGTTATATTTAATACTAATTTACATTCCCACCAACAGTGTACAAGGGTTGCCTTTTTTCCCATATCCTTGCCTGCATTCATTATTGCCTGTCTTTAGGCCAAAAGACATTTTAGCTGATAGGGTGAAATGATATCTCATTGTAGTTTTGATTTGCATTTCTCTGATTATCAGTGATGTTGAGCACCTTTTCATAATCCTGTTTACCATTTGTATGTGTTGTTTTGGGAAATGTCTATTTAGATATTTTTCCCTCTTTTGTAATAAGATTATATATATATATATATTTCTGATTGAGTAGTTTGAGCTCCTTATATATTCTGGTTATTAATCTTTTGCTCGAATGACGAATTTGCAAATATTTTCCCCTGTTCCATGGGTTGTCTCTTGACTTTGTGGAGCATTTTCTTTGTGTGTAGAAGCTTTTTAACTTGATATAATCCCATTTGTCCATCTTTGCTTTCGTTGTTTGTGCTTTTAGGGTATTATCCAAGAAATCTTTGTTCATGCCAATGTCCTGGAGAGTTTCCCCAATATTTTCATTTAGTAGTTCCACAGGGGTTTTAGATATAAGTCTTTAATTCATTTTGATTTTATTTGTATATATGGAGAGAGATAGAGGGATACAGAGATAGAGGGATAAGGGGGTCTAGTTTAATTATTCTACATATGGAGATCCAGTTTTCCCACCACCATTTATTGAAGAGACTCATTTTCCAAGTGGATATTCTTTTCACTTTTATCAAAAATGAGTTCACCATAGATGTATGATATTTTTTCTGGATTCTCTGCTCTGTTCCATTGGTCTATGTGGTTGCTTTTATGCCAGTACCATGCTGTTTCGATTACAATAGCTCTAGTATAATTTAAAATCAGGTAATATGATTCTTTCAGTTCTGTTCTTTTTGCTCAGCATGACTTTAGCTATCGTGGGTGTTTCCATATAAGTTTTAGGATTATTTTTTCTATTCTGTAAAGGATGTCATTATTATTTTGATAGAGATTGCACTGGATCTATAGATTGCTTTGAGTAGTATGGACATTTTAATAATATTGATTCTTACAATACATGAACATGGAATATATTTCTCTTTTTTGGTGTCTTCTCAAATGCTTGCATTATTGTTTTACAATTTTCACTGTAGAGGTCTCTCACTTATTTGGTTAAGTTTGTTCATAGGTGTTTAATTTTATTTGTAGCTGTTGTTATGGGGTTACTTTCCTGATTTTTCTTTTTTTAATTTTTTTTCCTGCTGTTGACATATTAAAGTGCTACTTATTTTTGTATGCCAATTTTGTATCCTGCAACTTTACTGAATTTGTTTATAAGTTCTAATAGTTTTTTATATCTTTAGGTATAGCCTTTGTTTTTTTCAAATATAAGATCATATCATCTGTAAAAAAGGATAATTTGACTTCTTTTCCAAATTTTTAATTTTTTTCTCTTGTCTAATTGCTTTAGCTAGAACTTCTAGTACAATGTTGAGTAACTGGACATCCTTATCTTGCTCTAGATCTTAGAGGAAAGGCTTTCAGTTTTTCCCTATTCGGTGTGACACTAGCTGGGGTCTGTCATATATGTTTTGTGTGTGTGTGCTGAGGTGTCTTCCTTCTATTCCCAGTTTCCTGAGGGATTTATCATGAAAGAATGCTGAATTTCATCAAATAGTCTTTCAGTATCAATTGAAATCATCATTTTTATTGTCCTTTCATTCTACTGATATATCACGTTGATTGATTTGCATATTTTCAACCATCCCTGCATCCCTGGTATGAATCTCATGGGGAGGTGATAATTTTAATCAAAGCTTCTTGAATGGTTCAAATTTGCTCTTCAATGCCCAGTTCAGAATTTCAGTATGTCATTTGTACAAATGTGAGTCCCTAGAGCCAGAACATATCTGCAATATATATTTATTAAATAAATAAATTTATAAAGAAATAAAATATAGTTATTAAATATTGAAGAAAAATGAAGATGTAGAGGGATCTGGTTGGTAGAGGTAAGACAAATGAGGAGTCACTTATTAATCATTGACACAGAAACGCTATTATTGAGTTAACTTCATGCTTCTCCTTGGTACTCCCCTCACATTTTGTATAGATTCCTGACTCTAGGCATTTTTTTAAAAAGTTTTTTCATTTGTCCATCTTTATTTTCATTCTCTGCCTCTACATGGAAATGAAACTTTAGTGCCTTATGCAGCTTCTATGTGTAAGAACTAATCTTATGAGTTTAGAGGTTAATTTCAAATAATTCCTTGTATCAGATTGTGTTGTGGTGAGAGGCACAAAAATGAATAAGATGTGGGTCCTTCCTTCAGAATATTCATAATGTTGCTGGGGAGTACAGGGGTAGGGACCTCTGTATCAGGCAGGCACAATGCTGGAGATCTGGAAAATAATAAAAAGAAAAATTAGATATGGTGCCTTCTTTAATGAAACTTGAGAGTAGGGAGAAGACGGCCACCTAGAACATTACACCCATGGTGGGCACCTGGCGGGGTAGACATGTGGTGGTATGAAAGTGAGTAACTCCAGAACTCAGGAGTCAATGGAAACAGTCCCTGAAGAAAACATGATTAAACTGAGATCAAGAAAATGAGTAGCTGGTGATTAGGTATCAAAGTATTTGAGACAAAGGTAAAATTATTGGTAAATCCTTTATGTTAGGGCAGGGAGCCTGGCACAGTCCAGGAAGTAGAAAAAAGAGACTGAGGACAAGTTCTGGGTGGAACGAGGCTGGGGACTTAGATAAGGGATGATATATGTAGGGCTGTGGTGTTAAGGATTGTGGTTCTTACACAATGGGAAACATTTACAATGGAGGGAGTAGTATATGTGTCATAATTACGTTTGTGGTTTATTGAGTTCATGCTACCTGCCGGGTGAAAACTGGGTTGGAAGGTGGTACCAGCAAAGATGCAGGTAGAACATTTGGGCTGCTTTACAAGTAGTCTTTGTAAAATTACTATTATTTATGGATAGTATAATCATATGCCTAGAAAACATGAGAATCAATGGAAAAGACAGTACAAACAGAGGAAATTCAATTAAGGATGAAATTAATACAGAGACATCATGTTTTTTCACATATAAAAAATGACCAGTTAGATGATTGAATAGAGGAAACAATATCATTTACAATAGGAACATGAAAGATGAAATGTCTAGAAACAAACAAGTAATTTGAAAGAGATCAATGAAGAAAGCTAAAAACAATTCCATAGGAATATAAACAACTACTCAAGAACTAGAAAGATCTGATATGTTCTTGAACAGGAAGACTCAATATTATAAATATATCTATTTCTCCTTGCAAAAATTATGCATTTAATATCATTTCATAACCTAAGTGCCCATCAACAGTGGATTGGATAAAGAAAATGTACATATACACCACGGAATACTACACAGTCACAAAAAGAATGAAATCATGTCCTTTGCAGCAACATAGATTTAGTTGGAGGCCATCCTAAGTGAATTAATGCAGAAAGAAAAAATTAAATACCACATGTTCTCACTTATAAGTGGGAGCTTCACATGGTCACAAAGACAGAAACAACAGAAACTAGAGACTCTGAAATGGGGGAGAGGGTCAAAAAATGACTGGATACTATGTTTGGGTGGTGGATTCAATAGAAGCCCAAACTCCAGCACTATGCGATATATCCATGTGACAAACCTGCACATGTACCCTCTGAATCTAAAATGTTATTCCAATGACATTACAAAGAGTCATTTTTCTAAAGTTTTAGACAGGCTGATTATAAGCATCATGCAGAAAAAATACACAAGAATACCCAGGAAAATTATAAAAAAGAATACTAAGGATCAACTACCCTTATCAGATATTAAACACATTAAAAGCCCCAATAATAAAAATGGTATAGTACTGTCACATAAATTAACATACTAGTTCAAGAGAATAAAATTAAAAGTCTAGGAATAGACCTGAAGACACACAGAAATTCGACAATATCAGTTGAGCTTCATTTGGGAGGGAGTCTTTTCTGTTTTGTTCTACTGCTGTATTTCTACCACCTAGATCCATGCCTGGTGCACAGCAGTGTGCAAATATCTGTGGAATGAATAAGTGAAAAATTGGATTATTCATTTAATGCTGTTAGGACAACTGGATAACAATCTCAATTAAAGTGGGATCCTGACCATCTACTTTACAAAGGATGCATTTAAAAATGACTAAAGGTTTAAAATAAATCCATTAAAATTGAATAAGAAACTATAGTATATTAATTTTATATGGAGTTGAGGAAGCCTTTTTAACTATGACACAACTCTACAGATTTGTAGACAACTATAGCTACGTTGGCTTGGATATTCAGTTTTTGTCTTCCTTCCTTCCCCGCCTTCTTCCCTTTCTCCTTCCCTTACCCCTTCCCTTCCTCCTCCCTTCTTTTCTCCTCCCCCCTCCCCTCCCATTCCCCTTCCCCCTCTACTTCCCCTCCCCTTCCTCTCTTTCTTCTTCTTCATTTTTAATATAGAGCAAGACCTTGAAAACAATGGGAATGTAAATTTCTTATAGTTTGCAAATCTACTTTTAAACTTTTATGTTACTACATCCACATCAAATTGATTTTGTGTGTGTGATCTGCTATCACTTTTCCAAGCACTCTATTATTATTATTTCATTATAAATAATGGTCCCTGAAAGCAGGGACCTTTTCTCTCACTTCCTGGTATACTCTAGTGCCTAGAACTGAGGTTGATATATGGTTGGGACATGGTAATTATGGTTTAATTAATACATGGTTGAAAACAGAAAACAAGGAGGGCAGGGACATAATTAAATCTAGTCAAATACTTATTGGGGAGAACTTAGGACCTTTTCATAAATGAGATCAACTTTTCCAGTTGGATACAAGTGTCTGAGAATGAGGGAGAAGGCACAGATGGTAGAAAATTAGGCAGATAAAAAGTTTAGGCTATTAATTTCCTTATCTAAGTTGGGCTGCTAACATGCTCTACAATCTAGGCTGGTTATTTAACTTCTTTGCCACAATCTCTCCCACCTCCACACCCTACATGCCCCAATTTCCTTTTATGTGAAGCCCCTGTTTCACTGAGAAGCAAAATGTATTTGATGAATTGACATTTCTTTTCTATTTCATTTATAGGGCCATAAATGCATAATGTATATTGACTTGCCTTTAATATGTCAATAGTAGAAAGAAATGCATGCAACAAAGATTTATGATAAATTTAAGAAGTGAGAAGAGAGGACAAGGAATAAATCTGACCAGAGAAATTCCAAGAGTAAGACTGAAGGCCATCTTAAAGCATTTCGTAATGGATACCATAGAGACTAGAAAGTTAGCTCTAAACTTCAGCATCTAAACAGAGGGCTGCAAATTCTTTGTACTCCACAAATTGAGGGCTGGCATCTAATTCCTCTCTGCTTGAATTGAGGTTAGCCCTAGTGACTTGTTTGACCAATAGAAGCTTCTGGTATTCTGAGGCCAGATGACACTGGGACATGACAACTTATACCCAGGCCTTTTGTTATGCTCACTCTGGGAAAAGAGAGCCATAGTGTAAAATGGCTAACTATGCTGAGACCACCATGCTGTGAGGAAGCCTAAGCTAGCCATGTAGAAAGAGACAGATGCCTAGGTAGCTTCCAGATATCCTAGATAACCCAGTCATAATCCTGGACATAAAAGTGAAGAAGGAGTCACTCTGGTCCCTCCAGACACAATGGGTAAAGAGCCAAGGAACCCAGCTGGAAGCAAGAATAGAGGCTCCAGACATAAGACACGACTGTGATATTGCAGCCATCTAGTCATTTGCGTCACCTCAGCTGAGACCCCAGTCATTGTGGAATAGAAATAAATCATCTCTGCTACATCTGTCCAAATTCCTGAGCACAAAATTGCGAGCACAGTAAAATGGTAGTTGTTTTACTATATGTTGAGATGGTTTGTTACACAGTAATTAGAGCACTCCATGAGGAGGCTGTTGCTTCATTTCTTCAAAGACATTTGCTGAGCACCTTCTAGTGCCAAACCCTTTGAGTGATGTTTTATAATTGCTATATTTTCTGGTATTCCATATAATTCTAGACATTCCTATATCCCGCTTATACAATAAAAAACAAAGGATCAATTAATTTTGGGGACTTATCCAAGATCACACTGATCATCTGTGCTGGGACTCAAACTCCAGTTCTGCCAAAAGAAATGAAAAGGCAAGGCAAAGTCAAGTCACTCCTTGAAAAGTATGAGCTTACAGTTGAGTTGAAAAAGAAAAGTGCTTGGAGATGTCAGCTATTGTGGATACTCCCCAGGGACTGTGAGAGGAAGAGATGAATTTCAAGTGGTCTGATCATTCTGATAGGGATTAAGTGGCAGATTGCACCACAGATGCCACTCTTAAGAGGTTATTTTGTAAGATTTGCTTTTGGACAAGCAGGAAAGAAAGAAAGTAGAAAATGATTTTCATAGAGAATATTAGTAGTGATTAACTCTGAGGAAAAAATGTCTTTAATTCAAAATTCACTACACCCATGTCTGATTCTTGTTCTGTGAACAGGCAGTACAAGGTGAGAGTGTGCCTAGCAAACAGCCCTTAAGCAGATGGGGTTTCCCTTCCATGGCATCATCTCAGATGTCCATGGAGCCATATTTTCTTCCAGTTGTCAAGCCCTCCTCAGGAGCCACTTGACTCCACTGTCTCCAACATGCTATGTTTCCTGACCTGGAAGCTAACAGCTAGCACTGGATTCTTTGTCCCCATGGTCTTCCCATCTCACCAGTATCCATCCTCCTGGTCCACTTAGCTTTAAATCCTCATCACAGACTGAATTTCCTGCTTTACATATAAGACCTCAGTAATTTCAAACAGCGTGAAGTTCCCTGTGCAAGCTGTGATGTTTATACTGCCATGTGATTTTCCCTGAGGAGGATGTGTGGCTCAATTTTACTAATCTTTTAAGACAGCTCAAGTGTCTTTAGGGCCCTCAGAAGTGCCAATCACATCTTTTTTCCCTAATCATTTGGAAAAAATAAAGTAAATCCAGAATTCAGAGAGGGAGTAACACATCAGCTTCATGGTTACCATAGATTATTCTCTTCTTAGAAGTCTTAATTCTTGTCAGGTGTGAAGCAGTTGGAGCTTCTCCATGTGTGTGGTCTTCTCTTGGGACCTGATTCTCTCCTGTTC
This sequence comes from Sapajus apella, assembly GCF_009761245.1. Taxonomy (NCBI): domain Eukaryota; kingdom Metazoa; phylum Chordata; class Mammalia; order Primates; family Cebidae; genus Sapajus; species Sapajus apella. The sequence continues at coordinate 57,327,913 of NW_022436943.1, read as the reverse complement.
ATTCCAAGGTTCAGAGTGATTCTGGCTATAGATTCAAGCTGAGTTACATGATATATTTTTACCAAAAAACAAAACAAAACAAACAAACAAACAAAAAAAACCAACCGCTTCTTTTACTTCTATCCTAGTGTAATATCCACGTCTATTTCTCAATTAGTTAAAATTTGAAGGTAAATGAATCTTGCCTTGGAGGCTGCATCAAGAAATAGCCTGAACTTTAAGACGCTGTTAAGCATTTCTTTCCCAAAGTTCCATCTTTCCCACAAAGATTCCTCTAACTTGGCACTTGCAGTCACGTTGCCTCATCTGTTTTCCATGAGGCTGGGAGAGTCCTTAGAAAGCTGGGACATACATCTTTGTTTTTTCCAGGGTCTCACACAATGCCATTACGTAAGGCAGGTAGTCAGTAAGGATTTGCTTGATGGAACAGAACAGCACTGTTGATTCTTATGGCTTTGCCTCTGGAGTGACTGTGATCCTTCTATCTGCATGAAGCATCTTTTGCTAAGGCTACTGCCATAGAATCTATCATGCTTTGGTTCCAAATCACTGCCTCTTTGGGTCATGCCTAAACTTCTATAAGAAACCAAGTTATACCCAGGAAATGCCAGAGCAGTAACCCACGTAAGAAATATCTGCTCACTTTTTCCTGCTTCATCATTCAGTAATCAAAACATACCTGTTCTGTGTTCTACACCTATGGTTCAATGTTCCTTGAACCAACTCATATATACCCAAATAAGATTAAAGTATTCATAATTAATCAGTGACTTCCAGTCCTGCATTACATTTTGAATGCATGTGGATTTGGAAGCCAGACGGACCTGGTTATTATACTGAATGGTGTTAAACTTTATGAGAAAAATGAGAAATCTGAAATTTAAAGTAATTACCCAAGATTTCAGGGAGGGGAGCACTACACACTGGGGTCAGTTGGGGGGAAATAGGGGAGGGATGGTGGGGGGTGGGAAGCTGGGGAGAGATAGCAAGGGGAGAAATGCCAGATGTAGGTGATGGGGAGGAAGGCAGCAAATCACACTGCCACGTGTGTTCCTATGCAACAATTTTGCATGTTCTTCACATGTACCCCAAAATGTAAAATGCAATAAAATAAATGGGAAAAAAAAAAGAAATAAATTTGTGTAACCACAACCACATAATAACAAAGAATTCTTCTATCACCACAAAGATCTTCCCTATGCAACTCCTTTATAATCACATTGACTCTCACTTTCTACCATCCCTGACCCCTGGTAACCACGAATCTGTTTTCCATCTTTACATTTTCTTCTTCCAAAAAACATTATATAAATTAAATCATACTGTATGTGACCTTTTGGGATTATATTTTTTTCGACTCAGCATAATGCTCTTAAGATCCATCCAAGTTGCTGTGTTTATTAATAGTTCATTGATGGGTAGAATTCCATATAATTTTTTATATGTATGTGCCATAGTTTGTTTAGGGTTTTACTTATGGAGGGATGTTTTAGGTGTTTCCAGGTGAAGGTTTATTTATTTATTGTTTTGATTTTGGTTATTCAAGTCTTCCAGACCATATTTTTGAAAAGATCATCTTTCTTCCATAGAATTGTTTTTGCAGCTTTGTCAAAACCAATTGGCCATACTTATATGTGGCTATCTCTGGGTTATCTATTCTGTTTCACTGGATATTAAAAGTAAAGCTGCTAAAAACATTTGTGTATATGTTTTTGTACAGACATAAGTTTTATTTCTCTAAGTTTGATGTCTAGAAGTGCATTTGCTGTGTGAAGTTCATGTTTAGTTTTTTAAGAGACTGATAAATTATTTTCCAGAGTGACTCTTTCCCAGAAATGGAGGGAAAACCTCTGTCCTCTCGCTTGCTTTTGGTATTGTCACTGTTTTTCAAATTTTAGCTGTTCTAATAAGTTTGTGGTAATATCTCATTATGGCCTTTGTATGCATTTCTCTGATGACTGGTGATGTTGAACATCTTTTCATGTGCTTATTTGCCATCTGTATCTCTTCTTTAGTGAAAGGTCTGGTTATGAATTTTGTTAATTTTCTAATTTCTTGTCAGATACACAGTTTTCAAATATTTTCTTACAGTCTGAAGCCTGTTTTTTTCATCTTCTGAATAGGGTTTTCAAATAGGGAAATATTCTTAATTTATCAAATTTCTCTTTTATGATCATGTTTTTGGTGTCATACTTAAGAATGCTTCACCATGCCTTAGATCTCAAAGATTTGCTCCTATATTGTCTTCTAAAAGTTTTTAGTATTTTAAATTTGTAATACATTTAAGCTAATTTTTATAAGATGTGAGGTTTAGGTGAAGCTTTACGCTTTAACTTTCATTGTCCAGCTGTTCCAGGACCATTGGTGGAAAAGACTTTCCTTCCATTGAGTTGGTTTTGCAGCTTTGTCAAACATCAATTGGATTTCTTTGTGTTGAGCTATTTCTCAGTTTTCTATTCTGTTCCAGTGACCTATGTGTCTTTTCCATGCCTATATCATGAAACTCTTCATTGTCAAAACCATAAAAGTTTTGAAATTAGCCAGAGTGACTTTTTCCCCTCTATTTGTCTTTAAAAAATATCCTAGATATTCATTTTAGTTTTCTGTGACTGCTATAACAAACTGCCACAAATATAGTAGCTTAAGCAATACAAATTTATTATCTTACAATGCTGGAGGTCAGAAATTAAATTTCAGTGGGATAAAAACTGAGCTATCACCAGGGCTGTGTCCTTAATAAAGCCTCTAGAGGAGAATCCACTTTACTTCCCTTTTCAGCTTTCGGAGGCTGCCCACACTCCTTGGCTCACGGCTTCCTTTCTCCATCCTCAAAGCCAGCAACATTGGGCTGATTCTTTCTCATGCTGCCATCTTTCTGCCTCCCTCTTCCACTTTTAAGAATGCTTGTGATTACAATGGCTCCACTTGGACAATCCTAGATAATTTCACCTGGTTAGCAACCATGATTCCATTCATCTTAATTCCCTTTGCCATGAAAATAACATATTCAGAGGTTCTTGAGATTAGAACATGAATAATTTTTTGGAGTGGGGAAGGGCATCATTCTTTCTACCACACTATTCAAATTACTTTGCCTTTCCATATAAAGTTAAGAATAATCTTGTCTATATCTACACATAGCTTGCTGGGATTTTTATAGAAATTGTATTAAACAGGTATACAACTTGATGGGAATTGACCCATTTCCTATATGGAATCTTCCAATCCATGAATATGGTATGTATCTCCATTAATTTACTTCTTTTTGATTTCTTTTATCAATGTGTTATAGTTTTCAGCATACATATTCTATACATGTTTTGTTAAATTGACACCAAAGAGTTTTATTTTCTGAGCAATTATAAATGGTATTGTAAATTATGGTGTCCATATGTCCATTGCTTGTATATGGAAATACTATTGATTTTTGTATATTGATCTTGCACTCTATGAACTTAATGAATTCATTATTAGTTCCAGTATAGATTCCTCAGCATAATTATATTATAGAGACAATTATGCCATTTACAAATAGAAACAATTTATTTTCTGATCTGTATGCCTTTCATTTTGTTTTATTAATTTATTGCACCAACTGAAGCTTTCAACACTATGTTGAATAGACTGGTATGAGTGAATGTTCTTGCCTTATTTCCAGTCTTAAAGGAAAGACATTTATTCATAAGCCATTAAGTATGATGTTAGTTGTACATTTTTGTAGATTTACTTTATCATGCTGAGAAACTTTATTCTTATTTTTTGAGAATTTTACAAATATCATTAATGGGTGTTGAATTATATGAAAGCTTTTTCTGCAGCATTTGATATGATCACTTAATTCTTCTATAGCCTGTTAATATGATGGATTGCATCAATTTATTTTTATATATTGGACTATCCTTGTATCCTTGAAATAAACTTCACTTAGTTATGGTATATAATTTCTTTTATATATTGATAGATTCAATGATTAGCATTTTATTAAGAATTTTTGTATCTATATACAGTATATTGGCTTGTACTTTTCTATTTCTATGTTATTCGATTTTGGTATGAATATGATAATATACTGACTTTGAAGAACAAGTTGTGGCATGTTCTCTTCTCTATTTTTCTGGAAGAGACCATGTATAATTCATGTTAACTCTTCTTGTAATATCTGGTAGAATTCTCCAGTTAAATCTTCTAGATCTGGAGATTTATTTTCCGTAGTTTTTAATTACAAATTAAATTTCTTTTAGAGGCATAGGACTCTTCAAATTATCTATTTCATACCAAATAAGCTTTGTTGGCTTGTTTCCAGGGAATTGGCTCATTTCACCTAAGTTGTCAAATATTCTATATAGGCTTTTTCATAATATTCCCTTATTATCCTTTTGTTGTATGCAGGGTCTACAGTGATGTCCTTGTTTTGACAAAGTGTGTCCTCTTTCTTTTCTTTGTCAGTCTTGCTAAAATTTTGCCAATCTTATTGATCTTAAAAAAAAAAAAGAAACATTTTTCTTAACTTTCTGTTTTTTGTTTTTAATTATATTATTCTCTGCTCTTTATTATTTCCTTCCTTTTGCTCACACCACTGCACCCCAGCAGGGGTAACAGAGTGAGACTCTTATCTCAAAAATAAAAAAGAATGAAAAAAAGTTTAGAAAATTTCCATCCTGATGATGTGATAGAAAAGAAAATCACATTTTCTGAGAAAAAATTCAAACCTGCTGGAGAAATCTGAATAAGTAATGAGGAGCTCAATATTAATCACCAAGACAATGGGAAAATGTCTCCAGGGCATGTCAGAGACCTTCACAGCAGCCCCTTTTATCAAAGGCCTGGAGGCCTAGGAGGGAAAAATGATTTCAACAACTGGACTCAGGGTCCCCTTTTTCTATGCAACCTCAGGTTATAGAGCCCTGCATCCCAGCTGCTTCAGCTCCAGCTTTGGCTAAAGGGGTCAAGATATACCTCAGGCCATTGCTTCAGAGGGCTCAAGCCCCAAGACTTGACAGTTTCCATGTGGTGTTGGGCCTGGAGGTGTGCAGAAGACAAGAAATGAGTTTTGGGAACCTCTGCCTAGATTTCAGAGGATATATGGCAATGCATGGATGTCCAGACAGAAGTCTGCTGTTGGGTGGAGCCCTCATGGAGAACCTCAACTAGAGCAATGTGGAAGGGAAATGTGGGGTTAGAGCCCCTATACAGAGTCTCCAGGGGGGCACTGCCTAGTGGAGCTGTGAGAAGAGGTTCACCATTCTCCAGACTTCAGAATTGTAGATCCATTAATAGCTTACACTATGCATCTGAAAAAGCCACAGACATTCAATGCCAGCCTGTGAAAGCAGCCAGGAGGGAGGCTGTGCCCTGCAGGGCCACAGGGCTACCCAAAACCCTGGGGTCCACCTCTTGCATTGGTGTGCCCTGGATGTGAGATATGGAGTGAAAGAAAATTATTTTGGAACTTCAAGGTTTAAATGACTACCCTATTGGATTTCAGACATGCACGGGGCCTGAAGCCCGTTTGTTTTGGCCAATTTCTCCCATTTGGAATGGGTGTATTTACCGAGTGACTATACTCCCATTGTATCTAGGAAGTGGCTAACTTGCTTTTGGTTTTACAGGCTCATAGGCAGAGGGAATTGGCTTTTCTCAGATGAGATGTTGGACCGTTGACTTTTGGGTTAATGATGAAATGAGTTAAGACTTTGGGGGCCTGTTGTAAGGGCATGATTGTGTTTTGAAATGTGAGTACATGAGATTTGGGAGAGTCTAGGAGTGGAATGATATGGTTTGGTTCTGTGTCCCCACCCAAATCTCACCTTGAATTGTAATAATCCCCGCATGTCAAGGGCAAGACCAAGTGAAGATAATTGAATCATTGAGGGCAGTTCCCCTATGCTGTTCTCATAATAGTGAGTGAGTTCTCATGAAATCTGATGGGTTTACAAGGGAATATCCCTTACTCAGAACTCATTCTCTCTCCTGCTTCCTTGTAAAGAGGTGCCTTCCACCATGATTGTAAGCTTTCTGAGGCCTCCCCAACCATGTGGAACTTTGGGTCACTTAAACCTCTTTTCTTATAAATTATCCCATCTCAGGTATTTCTTCATAGAAGTGTGAGAACAGACTAATATAGTTTCTATACCTTTTCCCATTTTTTTTTTACTCTCAACCTATGTATATCATTATATTTGAAATGATTTCTTGTAGACAGCCTAAGTTTGGTTATATTTTTTCTTATCTACTCTTCCAATTTTTATGTATTAATTGGTATAATTCAACATTTTACATTTTATGTAATCATTAATATGTTAAGGCTTAAGTCTGCTCCCCATGCCCCATTTGTTCTGTTTTTTTGCTTGTCTGTTTTCTTTTTTATGCCTATCTGTGAGTTACTTGAACACTTTTTGTAATTCAATTTTTATCTATTTTTTAAATGGAAATAGATTATTTATTTCCAACTTTTATTTTAAGCTCAGGAGTACAAGTGCAGGTTTGTTACACAGGTAAACATGTTTCATGGAGTTTGTTGTACACATGACTTCATCACCCAGGTATTAAGCTTAGTACCCATTAGTTGTTTTTTCTGATCCTCTCCTTTCTCCCACCCTCCACCCTCCAAAAGGCCTCAGTGTTATTCCCCTCTATGTATCCATATGTTCTCATCATTTACCTTCCACTTACAAGTGAGAACATGCAGTATGTAGTTTTCTGTTCATGTGTTAGTTTCCTTGGTATAATAGCCATCATCTCTATCCATGTCCCTTCAAAGGACAAGATCTCATTTTTATGGTTGCATAGTATTCCATGGTATGTATGTATCACATTTTCATTATCCAGTATATCACTAATGAGCATTTAGGTTGATTCCATGTCTTTGCTATTGTGAATAACTATATCTTTTAATAACTGTTTTAGTGGTCATTCTAGGTATAACACTGCATATGTAGAATCTGTCACAACCTACTAGTATGAACACTTCATCAGTTTAAATGAAGTGTAGAAAGATATTACTTCCCTGTATATCTCTTTACCTTCCTTCACTTATGCTATAATCCATATACACTGATAACCACATCAGGCAGCATTGCAATTTTTGCTTAAATCATCAAACATAATTGAGAAAATTCAAGAAGAGAAAGATGGTCTATTGTATTTACTCATATTTTTACTGTTTCTTCTTTCTCCCTGATCTTCCAAGGTTCCTTCTTTTATCATTTTTTTTCTGCTTAGAGAACTTCCTTAATCCAATTATTTATTTGTCAGTTTTAACATTTCTGTTTGGTTTCTCTTTACGTCTTCTGTTTGTTTGCTGAAGCCTTTTATTATATGCTAAGGCTTTCCATTTTAACATTTGTTTCATGTGTGTTCATAATTGCTCATTATAATGGTTCTCGTCAGATAATCCTAACATCATTGTCGTCTCAGGGTTCATGTCTATTTTTCTGCCCAGTTTGAGATCTTCTTCATTCTTGGTATGATGAGTCATTCTCAGTTAAAACCAGGACATTTTGGGTATTATGTTGTGATGCTTAGGAGGATGTTATTTCTTTCTTCTATTTTAGCAGGCACCTTCTGAAACTAGTCTGATGACTTAAGTGTGGAACCACCTTATTACTGCCAGGTGGGGTTGAATTACAACTTCTACATTCAGCCTCCATTGACATTTGTGGGTGGAAAGTGCTTTTTGTAACTGCTGAGTGGGTGGAGGAGTTCTGTCTTCCATCAGAGAACTTTCTTACCACTCCCCACATGACCTCTCCTGACTCTGTCAGTTGAGTGCCTGCCTCAGCACCCATGAGCTGTGTTGAAAGTGCTCCCATGTCATGAGATCTTCTCTGACACCATCATGGTAGACAGGAGGAGAAGCTTCTTGTTACTATCTAGGGAGGTGGAAGTCCAGCCTCCCTATGTGGACCCCACTGATACCTCAGAGGAAGAGAGACGAGGTAAGGGAGAGAGGAGAGAGGCTTCTTATTGCTGAGTAGTGATGTAAGGCTTGACTCCTGACTCAATCATTTCTGAATTTACCCAAACAAGAATTGGGCACCTTGTTATAGCCCTGCAGGGGTGAGGTCTATGTTCTCCACTTTACCTTTCTTTGCTGGTGGAGTTACCAGCAAAGTGGTGTTTGGCTAGAGTAGAGAAATTATTGTTTGAAAGACTTCTGCCTTGCCAGGTTGCCCATTTTTGGATTACTTGGCTAGAAAGAGCAGGTTTTCCTTGTGGTATTTTTTGTTTGTTTGTTTGAATCAGTGGCATTTCTGAGTTGGTGGCTTCTCTAGTATACAGTCTGAGATATACGAGGCAAAACTGACCAAACAAACAAAAAATAAAACAGAGAACTCATCATGGCATCATTCTCACCTCCTGAGGCTCCTAGCTTGTCTGCCTTCCTCTCTCTACCCTTTAGTCTTCTTTGGTTTGTTTCATATGTCATGTCCAGGATTTCTGTTTGTACTTAGGGAATAATAGGATAGAATACATTTACCTCATCTTTCTCAAAGCAGAAGTTCTGTCCTTGATATGGTTTTGCTGCCTCCACCTTGCTCTCACCTTGAATTGTAATAATCCCCAATAGTCAAGGGTAGGGCCAGGTGGAGATGACTGAATCATGTGGGCAGTTTCCCCTATACCATTATCATGGTAATGAATAAGTCCCATGAGATCTGATGGTTTATAAAGGGCAGTTCGCCCACACATGCTCTTGCCTGCCATCATGTAAATCAAGCCTTTTCTTCTCCTTTGTCTACTGCCATAATTATGAGTCCTTCCCAGCCATGTACAACTGTGAGTCAATTAAACCTCCTTCCTTAAATTACCCAGTCTTGGGTATGTCTGTATTAGCAGTGTGAGAACAAACCAATACAGTCCTCTTTTAATTTTTAAAAAGTGTGCTCCAGATGAAAACTTTAATCTGAAGTATACTTTTAAACTTCTGTTGAGTGACCTGAAATGGGAAGAGATGTGTAATCATGAGATCTGCACTTTGCTCCTCCAGTTTGGAGGGGAGAGAGAGAGAATCATGAGATCTGCACTTTCATTGCTCCTCCAGTTTGCAGAAGAGAGGGAGAGGGAGAGGGAGAGGGAGGAAGAGGGAGGGGAGAGGATTATGATCTGCTTTGTCCCACATCTCCTCCCTCCTCCTTTCCTTAGTCCAGCTTCTCTAGAACTAGAGGAGGCATGGATTCTATTTGCAACTGACCATGTGATAACAGTAGAGAGACATTCCTTGTCATTTTCTGGTTTGGTGTGGTTTGACCTGTTCTTGGCACTTTTCCCAAAGACGGTGGCCTCTGAGGAGTGCAGATGGTGTCTTCTGAGAGGTGCTCAGCTTTATTCTGTCCATCTGAGAGGGGACAGAGCTCACCCTTATCAGAAATACTGCTCTTTCTACTAAGGTTGCCAGATTTAGCAAATAAAAATATTGGGCAACCAGGTAAATGGAAATTTCCAACAAACAGTAAGTTTTTAGTATAATTATATCTCATGCAATATTTGGAACATACTTATAGTAAGAAAAGTTATTCCTGTTGATAGGAAATTTAAATTATACTGTGTGCCTTATATTTTAGCTGGCAACCACATATGCAAGGCCAATTATTCTTGCCCTTTCTTTCTTTTTCTCTTTTATACCGTGATAAGAAGGGTGGGATGCTTGAAGGCTCTTACAGGGAAGATTCTTATACTTCTTAGTAAGCCCTGGGAGAGAAGTCCAGGCCTAATTGCTAACAGTCCTCCTTAGAATGTTGGGGTAATTAGGGCTTCCTTGTTCTCGGCTCTAAGCCTTAATTCTTAGGAAATAAGAAAACTCTTATTCATCATTCCATTGTAGAAAAAGGCATTATATACTCTGTAATCAAATGCTAAACCAAATGTAACCATTTTCCAAAATATACAATTCAGGTAATGAATGTTGTGGACACTGAGAAAGGGAAACACTAGTCAGGGTTGAATTTGTTTCCTAGTGTCTCTGGGTCTCTGTTTCCTCATTGGAAGATGAGGTGATTGAACCGGGTGACATCTGGGTGAAACATGGTATCTAATGGGTTGCTGCCTGCTGCTTCAGAATTTTGGCTGAGGACCCAAAGCTGGGGACAATAAAAAAAAAATAATAGCTAACATTTATAATTATGGATGAGAAACTACTGTTAGAGCTGTGCATGCATTTCCTCACTTAATCCTTAAAACATCCTCTGCAATGGGTACTATTATCATGCCCATTTCACCAACAAAGAAACTAGGAGACTGAGAGGCAAATTGGCCAAGATCACAATGGATGACAGGTGCCCCATACAGCCTGAGAGTTGTTTCCACAGTTTCACCATGCATGCCCATGCAGATCCAGTGAACATCAACCCTGCTTTGCAGAAAAGGCTGGAGATCCATTGCAAAGGCATCTTTGAAGGCAATTATGATAAATGCAGGACCTTGGAATTTGTGTGTGTGTGTGTGTGTGTGTGTACACACCAAAGGGAGGAGGGAGGTGTGGTCCCACAGTCTAAGCTGATGTTGAAAAACCCTAAATAAGAGTTGACTTGGTGCATGGTGAACTTGCTCTGTGGTGTGAGCTGAGGATGATCAATGCCCCACAAAGACCCTCCACAGGAGAGAGCTAGCCTTTGCATGCCTGCCATTGCAAGGCATTTGATAGCCCAGACAGGGCTTCAAATACTTAAGCTCAGTAAAAACACTTCTTGCATTTTCCCTCTTATCTTTCACTCTCTTCTTGTCTGGACACTGGAAGATCCCAAAGGAGCAGGTGTAGTGGAAGCAGATATGGAGCAAGGAAGGAGGTGGAACCAGGCATGTCCCTCACCCCTGCTCCCCATTGGTTCCAGAGCTGAGAAATAGGAGAGGGTGAACTTCCAAAGAACATTGAGATGAAGGGGTTGATTTTGTAAGATTAGATATTCTGATACCTGAACACAGAACTGTTCTCATAGCTGAAAATGACTAAATATCTTTCGTATCTGCTTGAGATGATGTTAAGGGCAAAACCAGGGAGAGGTAACAGAACAGACTGAGGTTGTGCCAAAACAGTAAAAACAACAACACACAAAGAAAACCTTGCTACTGTTCCTTATCAAATGTACCTGGTTCAATAGGCCAGCAGACAGTCCAGGTTGTTCAGTGCCTCTGGGTCTCTCTCCATTTCTTCATTGCCAAATTGAGGTGGTTGCATCTGGAGATTTCTGTGCTTCCTCCCTAGTTCATGTTTGAAAAGTAATGGAAGTCAATTCATTGTAGCTTCTGAATCCACCTCCCAGAGGCTTACATTATCATCTTCTTGGAATATTTTTAAGATTTAAATACAATTATCTGAGTCCCCATACCATGTAGTATGTCCCTTCCCCAAGATTTCTGAGATTTTGGACTTGGGAGTATTTGGGGGATTCCAAGTCCATGCTCCTCTCTCACTTCGCTTTTGCACAGGGTCTTCCAATCCAAGAGGTAGATTTGACCCCTCCCTGCTATATTGTTTAGGTCTCTGATTCTATCACACTCTCTACTTTTGTTTCTTTCTCATTTTTTCTTTTCTCTCTCCCAAATGCCTTTCATTTCCCTCCATTTCTTAATTTCTGAGGCTCCAAACTCTTTTTCTCTGTTTTTGCCCTTTTGTAACTCAAAATTTATTTCCTCTTAGGATTTTGAGCAAGTCCTCTCTCTCTTTGCCAACCCTTTCTTACCTGGGCTCAGCCCAGGGGTCTCACTTTTCTCCTACGAAAGGACACATCAAGATAATTCGTAAACAATTGTGCCTCATATTTCCTTGAATATGCCACTCCCTTGGAAGGAAGAAGCAGCTTCTGTCAGTTTATGTTCTAAATAGTGTCTGCCTTCCCTCTGCTGTAGCATAACAATGTGAGTCTGGTAGATGATGATGATAATAATAACAATGGCAACAATATCCCAAAAACCACAAAATCCGTAAATGGAAACACTTAAAACTTCTGATGTCTTGTAAATTGACTCCATCAGAAGACAATTTGTTGTGTATTTCACAACAGGACAGATGACATCAATTCCTTTGAGATTTATGTTCTTTTGAACTAGTGTACCCACAAACAAGTGGTACTTCTCATTAACCTAGTTCACCCTTAACATAATAGTCTTACATGCAGAGACCTTTTTATAGTGCATTCTTGTTTTCAAACACTTTCATGTGTATTCTCTTGCTTACTTCTCAGTGCAATGCTATGAGATGCATCTCATCATTAACACCCATTTTATATATAAACCAACTGAAGCATTAAATTATATATTCTGTGACAGGTCCTGTTTGAAATGCTTGATCTTCTGTCTTAGAATCCCATGCCACTTCTGGAATAAATACTCAAAGAAATCTCTCTTATAGGTGGGGTAGGATGGGAGCAGACATAGTTCTGTAGGACTTTGGGTAATCTGTAAAAGGTTGTGGAGGAGAGAACATTTGGTAAGGGCCTTGAGGGAAGGGTATATAGCACATCAGTTATTTTGCCTGGGGATACATGCTGTCTACAATTTGAGAAACCCATTCAATATGATATTGGCTGTTGGTTTGTCGTAAGTAGCTTTTATTATTTTTAGATACGTTCAGTCAATACCTAGCTTATTGAGGGTTTTTAGCATAAAAGGCTGTTGAATTTTGTCAAAGGCCTTCTCTGCATCAGTTGAGATAATCATGTGGTTTTTGTCTTTGGTTTTGTTTATGTGGTGAATTATGTTTAGGTACTTGCGTATGTTGAACTAGCCTTGCATCCCCGGGATAAAGCCTACTTGATGATGGTGGATAAGCGTTTTGATGTGTTGTTGCACTCGGCTTGCCAGTATTTTATTGAAGATTTTTGTGTCTATGTTCATCATGGATATTGGCCTGAAGTTTTCTTTTCTTGTTAAGTCTCTACCGGGTTTTGGTATCAGGATGATGTTGGTCTCATAAAATGATTTGGGAAGAATTCTGGGCAAAAACTGGAAACATTCCTCTTGAATTCTGGCACTAGACAAGGATGTCCTCTCTCACCACTCCTATTCAATATAGTACTGGAAGTTCTAGCCAGAGAAATCAGGCAAGAAAAAGAAATAAAGGGTATTCAAATAGGAAAGGAGGAAGTCAAATTGTCTCTATTTGCAGACGGCATGATTGTATATCTAGAAGACCGCATCGTCTCAGCCTCAAATCTCCTGAAACTGATAAGCAAGTTCAGCAAAGACTCAGGATACAAAATCAATGTGCAAAAATCACATGCATTCCTACACACCAATAACAGACTTAAAGAGAGCTAAATCAAGAACGAACTGCCATTCACAATTGCCACAAAGAGAATAAAATACCTAGGAATACAACTAACAAGGAACGTAAAGGACCTCTTCAAGGAGAACTACAAGCCACTGCTCAACGAAATAAGAGAGGACACAAACAGATGGAGAAACATCCCATGTTCATGGTTAGGAAGAATCAATATCGTGAAAATGGCCATACTGCCCAAAGTAATTTACAGATTCAATGCTATCCCCATCAAGCTACCAATGACCTTCTTCACAGAACTGGAAAAAACCACCTTAAACTTCATATGGAACCAAAACAGAGCCCGCATAGCCAAATCAATTCTAAGCAAAAAGAACAAAGCGGGAGGCATCACACTACCAGACTTCAAACTATACTACAAGGCTACAGTAATCAAAACAGCATGATACTGGTACCAAAACAGAGATATAGACCAATGGAACAGGACAGAGGTCTCAGAGGCAACACAACATATCTACAACAACCTGATCCTTGACAAACCTGACAAAAACAAGCAATGGGGAAAGGATTCCCTCTTTAATAAATGGTGTTGGGAAAACTGGCTAGACGTGCAAAAAGCAGAAACTGGACCGCTTCCTGACACCTTACACTAAAATTAACTCCAGATGGATTAAAGACTTAAACATAAGACCTAACACCATAAAAACCCTAGAAGAAAATCTAGGCAAAACCATTCAGGACATAGACATAGGCAAGGACTTCATGACCAAAACACCAAAAGCATTGACAACAAAAGCCAAAATAGTCAAATGGGACCTAATCAAACTCCACAGCTTCTGCATGGCAAAAGAAACAGTCATTAGAGTGAATCGGCAGCCAACAGAATGGGAAAAAATTTTTGCAATTTACCTATCTGACAAAGGGCTGATATCCAGAATTTACAAAGAACTAAAACAGATTTACAAGAAAAAAACAAGCCCATTCAAAAGTGGACAAAGGATATGAACAGATACTTTACAAAAGAAGACATACATGAGGCCAACAAACATATGAAAAAATGCTCATCATCACTGGTCATAAAAGAAATGCAAATCAAAACTACATTGAGATACCATTTCATGCCAGTTAGAATGGCGATCATTTAAAAATCTAGAGACAACAGATGCTGGAGAGGATGTGGAGAAATAGGAACACTTTTACACTGTTGGTGGGAGTGTAAATTAGTTCAACCATTGTGGAAGACAGTGTGGCGATTTCTCAAGGACCTAGAAATAGAGATTCCATTTGACCCGCAATCCCATTACTGGGTATATATCCAAAGGATTATAAATCATTCTACTATAAGGACACGTACACACGAATGTTCACTGCAGCACTGTTTACAATAGCAAAGACCTGGAACCAACCCAAATGTCGATCGATGATAGACTGGACAGGGAAAATGTGGCACATATACACCATGGAATATTATGCAGCCATAAAAAACGATGAGTTTGTGTCCTTTGTAGGGACATGGATGAACCTGGAAACCATCATTCTCAGCAAACTGACACAAGAGCAGAAGATCAAACACCGCATGTTCTCACTCATAGGTGGGTGTTGAACAATGAGAACACATGGACACAGGGAGGGGAGCACTACACACTGGGGTCAGTTGGGGGGAAATAGGGGTGGGACAGCGGGTGATGGGGAGTTGGGGAGTGATAGCAAGGGGAGAGATGCCAGATGTAGGTGATGGGGAGGAAAGCGGCAAATCACACTGCCACGTGTGTACCTATGCAACAATCTTGCATGTTCTTCACATGTACCCCAAAACCTAAAATGCAATAAAATAAATGGAAAAAAAATATTATTGCACACAAGAATAAAACTCAGCAAAATTCTCAAAAAAGAAAAAAAAAAGAGAGAAATCCATTCTGTCATAGAGGATTTTTAAAACATTATTGTCTGTTGGTTTGTCATAGGTTCCAGGTCTTTGCTATTGTAAACAGTGCTGCAATGAACAGAGTCAAAATACCCTTCTAAGTTTATCATGTTTCAACAGGAATTGGGGAGGGCCACTGTTTATTGAGTGCCAACCCATGTGCCCAGCAACCTATATGCATTTTCTTATTTAGGCCATACAAGTATTAATGACATTTTTAAAATAAGAAAACTTAGAGAATAGAAGTTTACATAATTTGTAGAAGTGAATCATCCATGAATAATTGCCATAGCAAACATTTATTGAGCATGTAATATGTTCCAGACACTTTACACCTTTATTATCCCAGTCATCATCGCCAAAATTGTATTTGGGAAGCACCACTATTGTGGGAGGTTGAGAGGACCAATGAGTATATAAGGCAGTGAGACAGATGGAAGTAAATGGATCAGCTAAGATACTGATGAAAAGCCAATTAGAGAACAAGTCTTAGACAAGTGGCAATGTTGCACTTTCTAATGCTCTTGCTTGGAAAAGCCCATTCAATGGATATTGGGGTCTGCAGAACAGATATATGCATGATGATGCCCTTTCACTTATCCAGATGAGGTAGGGTCCAAAGAGCGACAGAAACTACTACGCTTTGGACTTTGATAAATAAGCTCCACCCACACAAAAATGTGTATCAATAGCTGCCATTCACCAACTAGGTAAATCCATCTCTGATTTGGGGAGATGACGGGGCCAAGCAGCCAGGTGTGTTTAGGGACAATCTCTTTTCTTGGAAACCAGAGGCAAAGAGAAAGGCATCTACTTTATACCCCTAACCATTTCTGCCATTTTGTGGAGTAGGAAATGGAGGGAAAGAGCAGCAAAGTAAATTGCTCAGGTTACATAACTTTTCTGTGGCAGAGACAGGGAGTCTGACTCTGGAGCTAGTCAACCATGCATGGCTGCTGAGTTCACACCCAGATCTGAGTGGCCTGGGTTCTTTCACCATAGCATTGTTAAAACCTTAGACAAACTAAATTTAACAGAGTTTAATTGAGCAAAGAATTATTTGTGGCAGTCCCCAAACCAGAATAGGTTCAGAGGGATTCCAGTGCTACTGTGTGGTTGAAGATATATGGGTAGAAAAAGGAAAACGGCATACAGAAAATGGAAATGAGGTACAGAAACAGCCAGATTGGTTACAGCTGAATGTTTGTTTTACTTGAACCCGGTTTGAAGAGTTGGCTGCCTTTGATTGGCCAAAACTCAATGATTGGTACAAAAGTAGGTTGCGGTCTGTTTACACATCCAGTTAGGCTATGGTTCACTAGGTACAGAGAAATCTTTCAGCCAAACTTAAAATATGTAAGGAGGTAGCTTTAGGCTAAACTTAATTTAATAGCGTACTATTTGGCATGGAGAGAGATGACCATGAAGACGGAAATACATTAGCTCCTCAGTTTTCAAAAAGATTCTGGTGCAACTCTGGGTTTGGGGAAGTAGGTATGTAACTATCACTTGCCTGCTTAATTTGTACGTTGTTCTGTTTTCACTGGCCATGACTGCAACTGTCAGCAATGACCCAAGCCATACTTCTCATTTCATTGCTACTACCGTCACTCATTTCCTCCATCTCAGTACTCAGGGCTTTCCAAACTTCCTGTTAGTCCAGTGTTTCATAATATCCTTTCAGGTACCATTATCAGCTTATGTCAGTCCCACCTGTAGACAGCACCCAGATAGCAAAAAGTAAAGATTTTTGGTTCAAATTCAATGTGATAAAACTCTCCATATCGAAACATAATAATAATACCAACCTGTTAAGTGCTAACTATGTCAGTGTTTTGCAGGAATCAGCTCACTAATACAATAGCTGTATGGTCTTGTTATACCACTCTTTTTCTTTGCATTGGGATATTTCAATCTGTTAGCTGGTGTGGTTCTTTTCTTTGGATTTTCTGCTGCACTGAAATTCTTCCTCCTTGCTACAGAGGTACCTTAACCATCTCTTACCTCAGGGAATGGGTGATTCTGGAGGAACAGCAAAAAAATACACTGAGATGTCTGATGTGTCTAATCCTAAGACTCCAAGAGATTTTTCAGAAGTTAGGGAGGATATTAAAGGGAAGAAGAGTGTAAGTGTTGGGGGCTCCCTTGGAAAAAGTAGTCTCTTGCTCTATACTGCTCTACTCTTCATAGACCAAGCAAGAAGGATGATGGTGGATAAACCCTCTTTGCTTTGTGAGATCCAAGGAAGGGATCTCACAAAGCAAAGAGGGTTTATCCAAGTTTTCCCACTTGTGCCTGGAGAGGTGACAATATATCAGAGGTGTGGCTTTGTGGCAGGTCTAGGAAGAGAGGGCCTTCGAGGGTCTCAGGGATTCCTCCACTCAGTGATGTGGGGCAGGACTGTGGCCACAGTGCTGTAAATGGTCTTATGTACTCAAACAGGCATGAGTGTAGCTGAGAAAGGGTCCAGGCTCAAGAGGCCTTGACACTTGCACTAAGGAAAGAGAGCATCATCCTTTGTGGGCTAGTAGCTAAGAACCAGGCAGGGCTGGGATACTCTGCAGAGATTAGATGTAGAGGCAGCAACCGAGAGCACCTCCCACCATCTCACAAAATGTGAGCCATATATTTCAACCTGCTCTAAATGTTACATAGAACCCCAGGTAAACAGAGTGGTAAGAGCCCTGAGGTATGCTGAGATGACACTTCTGATACTACATGCAATGGGAGTTTGAAGAAACTAGGTTAAGTTAAAAATAACAAATTAAATAATTAACCTATGATGACAGAAAACAAAATAATAATTACTCGGAGGGGTGGGAATTGGCTAGGATGTGCTTCAAACAACTTTCTGGGCATTAAAAATATGTTCTATATCTTGAAAGGGTTGTGCATTACATGGGTGTCAGTATTGATCCAAACGTATCAAACTTATCCAAACTTAACTTTACAGTTAAGATCTGAGTATTTGACTGACTGCAAATTATGCTCCCATTAAAAAAGTAAA
Organism: Sapajus apella; assembly: GCF_009761245.1. Classification (NCBI taxonomy): domain Eukaryota; kingdom Metazoa; phylum Chordata; class Mammalia; order Primates; family Cebidae; genus Sapajus; species Sapajus apella. The sequence goes on along the minus strand of NW_022436943.1, from coordinate 57,309,766 downwards.
GAGATTAAAAAAAAAGCTACATTTCTTGCATGCCTCGGTTTGCAATATTCTGTGAGTTAAATGACTTATGAAGGTTATGCAGACGGGATCCATTTTATCTGATTCTATTGTCCGTGTTCTCCTGATTGAGATACAGTGGGGCCTCATAATTGGAACATTTTCCTGCCATTTGCAGCTGTGGAGTCTTGGAACAGCCTTGAAAAAGTCAAGGCCTCAGTTTCCCTGTCAGCCATATGTGTATAGTAACAGCTCTTACTTCAGAGGGTGGCTGCGTTTTGTTGCATGTAATGTCCTAAAAACAGTGCTGATAGCAGTCTGAGCAGGTAGCTGTTCCTTGACAATAAGCTAAAAACCCTCAGACTGCAGCAGGTGGGGGAAGCAGAAGCTGCAAGTTAATGTGCTCAGTCAGCCACAAGTCCCAGGCAAGCTAGGGTTAACACAAGGAACATTTAGCCACTAAACTCAGTGGGAACTCCAACTACCAATACTTTGAAAACTGTTTACCAGGCAGGGGAATTTTCTGGGAGAATTTTCTCCCAACAAATTTGCAGTGATATTATGAAACTTCTAGAAAGATATGTGGTGCTAGTTGAAGCGTATAAGCTTTAAAAGCCTGAACAAAGCCCACAGAGGAAGTTATGAAAGTTTCTCTGGGAAAATGGAGAAGAAATGCTACAGCGATTTCAGGGTTTTCTAAGTTAGCTCAGTAATTCTGAGGGGCTTTCAGTGACCTTTTCTTTCAGCTTTCTCTCAAGAGATAAACTATGAAGATGGCAGATATGAATTCCCCTGTGGAAACTAAATGCAGGTAGCATTGAAGTAATGTAAAATTAATATTCCTTCAACACAATTATTGAGGACTTACTGCTTCCCAGACATAGCTGTGGGAGCTGAGGAGGATATATACAGAATAGAAATTTTCTGGAGAATTTCAAGTATGGAAGGGGAGGCAGACATGCACACATCAGTGGAACACTGGGGAATAAAATGTAGGCTGCACTGATGGTGAGAGCAAAGTGCTGTGGGAGGCTAGCTGGGAGCAGGGAATTCTGAATAGGCATTGAGTGAGGGTTCGTGGGGTTGGCATTGGAGTGCAGGCTGGAAGGTTTGCACTGGAGGCAAAGGTTGAGGGTGATGGTGTTACAGACACAGAGCCCAGTAGTGACTGAATCCCACCCTGTCAATCATCCTACCCTGTCAACCATCCCACTCTGTCAATCATCCCAGTAGTTTCCTTTGCACTTCTGAGATAGGAACATACAAGGAACAAGAATAGAACCATTTTGTTAACAGCTGTGTGGTGGGCAATACCTTAACATGGAATTGCTCCTAAAGGTTGAATTAGAGCATGAAACTGAGGCTCAAAGCCATGCCAGAGCTTCTCATCCTGCCCTCCTCTCCATCCTTATTGCCCTTGCCACCATACTTGATTCTTGGCATGCTTAGGTTATTTTTGGAGAATGAGAGACTGATCATATGCAGGTGGACTCTTGGATTCAATTACTCATCTAACCACATGAAAGCTGGAAGAGAAAGGAAAGAAGACAGCCGTCTGCCTTGGGATACTAGGGCCTGCCAAGGTCTGCTTACCACATTTAGGTAGAAATTGTAAGAGAGATAATGCGTGAGTAGGCCTGACTTCAATGATTACGCCTCCTAGTGAAAACAGTCTAGTAATTGGTTAAGTCCTATAATAGTTGGAAAAGATTGAGTGGAGACTCTTTCTACCCATAAGGAGCAGGAAATAAATATTCTCTTCCCTCCAGTGAACAACAGGGAACAAAGGCATCCCAACCTAGGAGAGAAGCTGTGGTTCATCCTGGATTTGTAAAAGAGTAGATGATGTTTGAAGACAAATACATGTTCTTTTATTGAAAGATAGGAAATGCAGAGTTGGTGATGGGAGATGAGAATGGGAATACATGTTGAGCTGGAAAAGCAAGATCTCTCCCGCTCCATCAAAGCTTCCCTGCAGGCGAAAGGCTCCTTTAAACACATTGTCCTTTTTCACTCATATTTCACACATATTATGAGCATTGTTTTGGTAAGTTTCTTTATAAGAACACGGAAGCTCAGAAAGGTTTAGGAAGTTGTCCCAAGTTATACAGCTTGTAAATCGTTGGAGCTAGCATCAGGTCATCTTTCTCCTACTGCAGTACCCTCAATCCTACCTGCTGCCTTGGAATTGGAACACGGCAGTCCATCAATTCTTAGGGGCTTAAATATAAAATGTAAAAATGTAGAAAGCATATACACACACACACTCACACCTTTTTTGACTAGGGGTAATGGAGCTTAAATAGTATTCCTTTAACCTCCTGAGTCTTTCATGGATTATGTCTGTTGTCTCGATATTTTGTCTAATTTGTCATTTGTCCTAGATTTTTTATTTTATGAATTACTATTGATAAAATTTTCAATAAAATAATGTGGGATGGGTTTGGTAGAGTAACATTTTGTATTTCTGGTTTCTGCCTCAGTCTCATGAGTGTAGTAACCAAGGTCTTTTTTCCTTGAATTGTTTTAAATTTTAATAATGTTTGATGTCCAAGTGCTTTTTGGTTACATGGATGAAGTGGTGAAGTCTGAGATTTTAGTGCACCCATCGTCAAGTATGTACATTATACCAAATCTGCAGGTTTTGATCCCTTATCTGCTACCAACCTTCCCTCTCCTGTCCAGCGTCCATGATACCACTTCATATTCCTTTGGATACCCATATTTTAGTTCCCACTTATAAGTGAGAAGGTATGGTTTTGATTTCCCATTCCTCAGATACTTTGCATATAATAATGACTCCAGTTCCATCCAAGTTGCTATAAAAGACATTATTTCATTCTTTTTTTATGTCTGAGTAGTATTCCATGATGTGTGTGTGCTTTATCCACTCATCAGTGGATGAGAAGTTAGGTTGGTTTCCATAGCTTTGCAGTTGTGAATTGTGCCGTAATAAACATATGTGTGCAAGTGTCTTTTTGATATAATGACTTACTTTTCTTTGGGTAGATATCCAGCAGTAGCATTGCTGGATCAAAAGGTTAGATCTACTTTTAGTTCCTTGAGAAATCTTCAAACTGTTTTCTGTAAAGGTTGTACTAATTTAAATTCCCACCAGCAGTTTTTAAGTGTTCCCTTTGCAACACATTCATGCCAACATCTATTGTTTTCTGACTTTTTAATAATGGTTACTCTGTAGGGGATAATGTGGTATCTCACTGTGCTGTTAACTGGCACTTCCCTGATGATTATTGATGATATTGGTGATATTGAACATTTTTGAATATGTTTTTGGCCATTTGTACATCTTATTTTGAGAAGTGTCTATTCATGTCATTTGCCCACTTTTCGATGGAACTATTTATTTTTTCTTGCTGATTTATTTGAATTCCTTAAAGATTCTGGATATTAGTCCTTTGTTGGATGCATAGTTTACAAATATTTTCTCCCATTCTGTTTAGTTTAATAAGGTCCCAGTTATGTATTTTTGTTTTTGTTGCATTTGCTTTTGGGGTCTTGGTCATAAATACTTTGCCTAAGCCAAAATCCAGAGTGTTTCTCCTAGGTTTTCTTATAAACTTTTAAGTCTTTAATTCCTCTTGAGTTGATATTTTTATATGTTGAGAGGTAGGGATCCAGCTTCATTCTTCTACAAGTGGCTATCCAGTTTTCCCGGCACCATTTATTAGATAGGGTTGTCTCCTCCCCAATTGTTGGTATGCTTTGTCAAAAATCAGTTGGTTCTAAGTATTTGACTTTATTTCTGCATTCTCTATTCTGTGCAATTGGTCTATGTATCTACTTTTATTATACCAATAATATGTATCTATTATATCAATAATATGTATCTACTTTTATTATACTTTTAATATTATATATAATATTATAATAGATATATCTATTATACCAATAATATGTATCTACTTTTATTTTACCAATACCATGCTGTTTTGGCTACTATAGTCCTGTAGTATAACTTGAAGTAAGGTGATGTGATACATCCAGATTTCTTCTTTTAACTTAGATTGCTTTGGCTATTTAGGCCCTTTTTTGGTTCCATGTATGGTAATTTAAGACTGCTTTTTCTAATTTTGTGAAAAACAATGTTGGTATTTTGATAGGAATTGCATTGAATCTACAGATCACTTTGGGCAATATGGTCATTTTCACAATATCAATTCCTCCAATCCACAAGCATGGAATATTTTTCCATTTGTTTGTATCATCTATGATTTTTTTCAGTAGTGTTTTGTAATTCCTGTAGAGCTCTTTCACCTCCTTGGTTAAGTATATTCCTAGGTATCTTACGTATGTATGTATGTATGTATGTATGTATGTATGTGTTTGCAGCTATTGTAAAAGGGATTGCATTATCGATTTGATTCTCAGCTTGGTCACTGTTGGTGTATAACAGTGCTACTGATTTGTGTACACTGATTTTTTAACCAGAGTCTTTAATGAATTCATTTATCAAATGTAGGAGTCTTTTAGAGAAGCCTTTAGGGTTTTCTAGTACATAATGATATCACTGGCAAACAGAGACAGTTTGAGTTCCTCTTTCCTTATTTGGATGCCATTTCTTTCTTTCTCTTGCCTGGTTGCTCTAGCTAAGACTTCTGGTACTATGTTGAATCTAAATGGTGAAAGTGGATATCCTTGTCTTGTTCCAATTTTTAGGGGGAATGCTTTCAACTTCTCCCCTAAGTATAATGTTGCCAGCGGGTTTATCACATATGGCTGTTGTTATTTTGAGGTATTTTCGTTCTATGCCTAGTTAATTGAAGGTTATTTATTTATTTTTTTTTTTTTGAGACGGAGTTTCGCTCTTGTTACCCGGGCTGGAGTGCAATGGCGCGATCTCGGCTCACCGCAACCTCCACTTCCTGGGTTCAGGCAATTCTCCTGCCTCAGCCTCCTGAGTAGCTGGGATTACAGGCACGCGCCACCATGCCCAGCTAATTTTTTGTATTTTTAGTAGAGACGGGGTTTCACCATGTTGACCAGGATGGTCTCGATCTCTTGACCTTGTGATCCACCCGCCTCGGCCTCCCAAAGTGCTGGGATTACAGGCGTGAGCCACCGCGCCCGGCTATTGAGGGTTTTTTATTACAAAGATATGCTGGATTTTATCCAATGATTTTCCTGTATCTATTAAGATTATCTTATGATTTTTGTTTTAATTCTATGTGGTGAATCACATACACCTAGCATATGACTAACATATGAATAACATCTGACTTGCATATGTTAAACCATCCCTGCATCCTTGGGATTAAACCCACTTGATCATGTTGAATTATCTTTTTGATGCGGTTGTACTTAGTACTTTGTTGATTTTTGTATCTATGTTTATCGGAGATATTGGTCTGTAGTTTTCTTTCTTTTTTTTTTTTTTTTTTGAAGACAGGATCTTACTGTGTCAGCCAGGCTGGAGTGCAGTGGTGTGGTCTTGGCTCACTGCAACTTCTGCTTCTCAGACTCAAGTGATCCTCCTACCTCAGTCTCCTAAATAGCTGGGACTATGGCATGTGCCACCACACCTGGCTGTTTTTTGTTTGTTTGTTTGTTTTGTAGAGATGGGATCTCCCTATGGGGCCCAGGCTGGTTTGGGACTCCTGAGCTCAAGTGATCTACCCACCTCAGCCTCCCAAAGTTTTGGAATTACAGGCATGAGCCACTGCATCCAGCTGGTCTGTAATCCTCTTTTCCTGTTATGTTTTTTTTCCTGGCTTTGGTATTAGGGTGATACTAGCTTAGTGTAATAAATTAGGGAGGGTTCCCTTTTCCTTAATCTTTTAGAATAATTTTAGTAGGGTTGGTATCAATTCTTTGATGTCTGTTAGAATTTGGTTGTGAATCAGTCTGGCCCTGGGTTTTTCTTCTTGGCAATTTGTTTTTTATTACTGATTCAATCTCACTGCTTATTATTGGTCTTTTCAGGATTTCTATTTCTTTCTGATTCAGGGTAGGAGGATTGTATGTTTCCAGGAATTTATCCATTTCACCTAGATTTCCATTTCGTCTAGATTTCCTAGTTTGTGTGCATAGAAGTGTTCATAGTAGTCTCAGATATTCTTTTGTATTTCTGTGGTGTCGATTGAAATATCTCTATTTTCATTTTTAATTGAGCTGATTCGAATCTTCTCTCTTCTTTTGGTTAATCTACCCAATGGTCTATCATTTTTAAAAATCTTTTCGAAGGACTAACTTTTCATCTCATTGATCTTTGGTATTTTTTTTTTTGGTTCAATTTCATTTGGTTTTACTCCTTGTATTTTTTTTTTCTTCTGCTAGCTTTGGGTTTGTTTTGTTTTTATTTCTCTAGTTCCTTGAGGTGTGATGTTAGGTTGTCGATTTGTGATCTCTCATACTTTGTGATGTAGACATTTAGCACTATAAACTTTCCTCTTAGCACTACTTTTGCTATATCACAGAGGTTTTGATAACTTGTATCACTATTATAATTCATTTGGAAGGATTTTAGAATTTCCATGTTGAATGCATTAACCCAAAAATTGTTCAGGAGCAGATTGTTTAATTTCCATGTACTTGTATAGTTTTGAGGGTTCCCTTAGGAGTTGATTTCTAGTTTTATTCCACTGTGGTCTGAGAAGATACTTGAGATTATTTTAAATTTTTAAAATTTATTGGGACTTATATACCATGGTCTATCATGGAGAATATTCCATGTGCTGCTGAGAAGAATGTACATTCTACTGTTCTTTGGTAGAATGTTTTATAAATAGTTGTTAGCACCATTTGTTCTAGAAGTTTCTTTGTTGACTGTCTGTCTTGATAATCTGTCTAGTGCTGTCAGTGGCGTGAAGTATCCCACTATTATTGTATTGCTGTCTGTCTCTTTTCTTAGGTCTAGTAGTAATTGTTTCATGAATCTGGGAGCTCTAGAGTTAGTTGAATATATATTTAGAATTGTAATATCTTCCTGTTGGATCAATCCTTTTATCATTATATAATGGTCTTTTTTTTTTTTTTAACTGTTGCTGCTTTGAAGTCTGTTTTTCTGACATGAGAATAGCTATCCAAATTTCTCTGAATCATTTTAATGTTAGGATTGTGCTGCCAAATCGAGCACCCAAGTTTTCTCTTAACATGTGGTCAAATATGAAAGAACCAGCTATAATCTGTCCTTCCTGTCTTGACTCTTGGCACATGCAACTTAACACAATCAGTTAGGTCTGGCTCCTGTGATTCCTCCTGGTCATGGGTGGTAGGGAGAACAAATATTTGAACCTGTTGTACCTTCCAGCTATGTAATGTACTAGCCAGCTGTGCTATGGGCCATGGCCTGTGAAATGCATAAAGCTGTCCGTTTTCAGGGGGCAGATGAGTGGGGAGCATGAAGAAATAATGATGAGGAATACAAAAGATATTCATGTAGAGAAGAGGCTGCACAGTCCTTGCATAGAGAACATGAGGAATGAGCTGGATGCCTTTGATTCATTGATTGTCATTTATTGTATGGTATGCAACTACCATAATTTTATTGTTTTATGTTTGATAATGCCTTTTTATTTTGTAATAAACATTTAATTCCAGAAATTATTCCCCAAACTAAAGAGTACATTCAACAAAATTTAAATTTAATCCTACGTTTTTATTCCCCAAAAAGTCTTGTTGAGAAACATGTTCTTTACAAAAAAAAAAGTTTGTTAGTTTGCTATCCACCACAAAGCTGATAAGGAAATCATTGACCACATCAATCCAGAAAATACAGATCTGCTGAAGAAACTTCAGTATGTACTTCAAAGTTAGTGATTACACTTTAAGGCCATACCTGAAAATTGGCAGCACATATAACAGACATATATGCAGCTTGAGAGAGCACCTTTACTCTGTAAAGCATGACTTTTCATTTAGATCAAATGATTTTTCTAAATTATTTATACTAATATTTGATGTCCTGTTTTCTTGTGACTGTTTGAAAAGGACAAAATGGTGGCTAATACGCTACCTCCATCAAAAGAGGAACTTTGCAAACACTTAAATGATAAAATTATATAGAAAGTCAGTTAATTTCAATATCTAATATTTTTATCCAAATATGAACTCAAAGGAGAGCTTTGCAAACTCATTTCTTCAAACATATATTGTTGTGAATACCATTATAAATTCAGTGAAAATTTAACGTGGAAGATGGAAATTTTCTGATAATATTATGAATACAAGTTTTTGTGAAACAGTTCTGTGGTACAAATAATGTTATTAAATTTAAGGAAAACAACAACCATGTGGCAGACATATACTTGATCTTGGTCACAGAGCTAGATAATTAAAAATTCTATTTAAACAAGTAAGGTGGGTTATCTATCTATCTACCTGCTTTCCTTCATTGCTGCTTAAAATTGACCTGATTTAAAAACCCATGAAAATTTGTTGACTACTTTGTAAATAAACCTAAGTGTCTTAGACTTCTTTAGAATTTTTATTATGTAAAATTCTAAATTGTAGTAACATTTTATTCAAAAGTGACTTAGAAAGGTAAGCAATTTGAGGCTTAAAAGCAAATTGCAGTTACTGAAAACAAAACTTTCAAACAAACAGATATTAAAATGTATCCTTACAAAAGCAAGGGAAGAAACAAAATATTTAAGTGATGAGAGCTCAAAGTGTATATAATATTTCACTTCGAAGTGTTAAAACTGCTCAATTTAGGGAAAAATCTTATTTAGCTTCAACTTTTAATTTGTTGTCTCATACTAAACTGGAGTTAGATTGAAAATGCCTATATCTTTACAGCTTCTATATTTAGCAAAATACTTAGAATTAAAATACAAACAATTTACTTCACATATTTTGTCTTATAAAATATGTATTTTGCATAGAGGCATTCTGTGTGTGTGTGTGTATATATATATATATATATATCACATATATGTATGAATACAACTAAATATACATATGAAAAAAGAAACATATTGGTAGACCTATGAAAGAGTTCTATACCAAAACTATTTTCTAAAAATTTTTTCTAACAATTTAAAATAGCATACATTCATACATTTCAAGAGTAATATTACAAACATTTTTATATTTTTATCTAAACATTAAAATAGCATTCTGTATAAAGGCAAAATGACTGTACTGGTAAAAACATATATGCCTATGTTTTTACATATTTCGATATAAAACATAATGAAGAATATCCCTCATTTAGTAGAATCTACTCTTAGCTTAAAAGAGTACATTTTCCCTATAGCAAGAAAGGTTTCTCAATTACTATGGTTTTTAGGTTAATTATTAGGTACTAACAATTGCAAATTTATTATCCATAGAATATATACTTAGAAAAGGGTTCAGCCACATTTATGAAAAAAAAGTGACTGCTAAAAATGGATGTCAGAAAATATCAGTGGTACTGTATTAAAATTAGATATGGCTATGCGCTGCATTAAAGTTGTGAATATGCACTGAGATATTCTGCTAGTATTATTTTAATGATTAGATAAAAATATAAAAATGTTTGTAATATTGCTCTTGAAATGTATGAATGTATGCTATTTTAAATTGTTAGAAAAAATTTTTAGAAAATAGTTTTGGTATAGAACTCTTTCATAGGTCTACCAATATGTTTCTTTTTTCATATGTATATTTAGTTGTGTTCATACATATATGTGATATATATATATATATATATACATACACACATATGTGAGCTTATCCAAATATGGATATATATATACACACACACATACACACTTTTAGAATGCACTTTTACTCTTAAAAGTGTTGTGGTTTGGATGGTGAAATATATGAATCTTAAAATATCCTAAAAATATTTGTCCTTTGAAAATACTTCCAAGACTAAAACATATGAAGCATTATCTCTCCAGGTCACCTTGCATTATCATTAGAAAAAAAAAAAAAGGGAAGTCTGAAGTCAGGTAAACCTGGGTTTAAATGAAGTCTCCACCAATAAGTAATAGTGTCTTGAAGTAAGTTCCCCTTTGCCAGAGACAATTCTTCCATGTTAATTACTCGTATTCAGAATACTTCTCATTTTGGGGTACTGATTATATAACAAAGTTTATTGTAAGAGTATGAGTTTAAAGGTAACCAGCAGAACAAAATTCAATTTTTGCTAAATAACAGAGAATATAAGAGCAAGACAGAGAAAACAAATAGGATAGCCTACATGATGAATTTATTATGGCTTGATATCCAGAAAATGAATCACACATATTTGTGGTCTGCATCTTATATGATGAAACAAGTAATTATATGCTATTCCAGTACCATATTTTCCAATGTCATTGAATAGCTAGATTTTCAGTATGTAAGGAAAGAGATAATTATATACGTTAAGACGCTCAAGTAAAAACCCTGAAGCTTAGCATTTGAAATGAAACCATCAGTGTGTATTTATAATGTGTTTTGTTTTCAGAATTATTTCCTAGCTCTGTCGTCTGAAAAGCACTGAAGCACTCACCTCTCCAGTGGCAGTGTGCACATCTTTAGTTCCCAGATTGCGGTTTGCAAATATCCTTCCTTCCTAAATGGAAAGAAATTTTTGGAAATGTTTAAGATGAGTCTTGAGCAAATTTCAAATGAGAGAACAAGGAAGTAATCCAATTACCAGGGTGATGTCTAAAAGACATAGGACCCATTTGTAGTGGCTCCCACTGGCCAAAGATGGCATGATTTGAGCAACAGTAAGAAACATCAGTGGAAGGAGATATGCAATATGTTTAAATCCTTTAGTTTACAATGACACAAAACAAAAAACCAAATTGACTACATGGTGATAGATGCTAGTGAATCAATTTATCACTTGAAAATGATTAAGAAAAAGAAGCAATTATTCTGCCTTTTCTCCATGACTGTAAATCAAGTACCAAATAGTTGATGAGATCAAGTTTCTCTGTATAAAACTATTCCAGCTAATATGTGAAGGACAAATGATAGAAGAGGATTATCACAATTTTTCAAATCCTAGCAGATCTAGGCACTGAGCATTGGTGGCTGCAAATATCATTAAGGAGGCCACCAGGAATTATGTGCCCAGTGATAGCAGGACACAATGCCACCTGTGACATAGCCTTACCAAAACCATCAAATTTGAAATTGATCAAGCTTTCAGATTCATCAGTTTATAGAAAATACAGAGAACTGATGAAGTCAGTGAACATCGGGGTGTAGTCATCAATCCAGACTATGAGAACCTTGGGAGCATAAATGATCTGGTTCCTTCAATTGCTAGGAGCGATGGTGAAGATGGGGCAAACCTGGAAGACTTGAGAGCAGTATCAACCAACTGAAATGTGTGGATATTATTTATATCCTGATATAAATTAGGACTTGTGTGTGTATATATATGTATATATCTCTACATGTATGTATGTATATATTAGGTTGGTGCAAAAGTTATTGTGTTTTTTTGCCATTAAAAGTAATTGCAAAAAATTATTTGTATGTACAATGACTTCCATTTATAAAGTGTCTAATCACATTATTACTTTTGCACCAAACTAATATGTATAAAATTAAAAATAACTCTTTGATGGCATTAAGGAATGCTGCTAATGTTTTTAAAATGGAGAAAAATACATCTAGTCATATACTTATGCCATCATTTTTGAAAATAAGAAAAATTAGTCTTGGAATAATCAAGATTCTGAATTTCTCAGGTAGGTTAGTATTTTAGTTTCTAGACAAATTCTGGCACTTAATTGTTTATTGATACTGGGTCAGCCCCTTACAGAAAAGATAAGGTATGTAAGACTTCTGAGTGATAGATGATTCAGTAAAAGTCACTTGAACTGAATTTTTGAGCCTCAATTTATCTGATTAAATGACTTCCTATATTGACTTTCCCTGGCTCTAGGTCAGAGTTGTCAACCAACAGATGTTAGTTATAAGATATCATGTGTGCATAGTGTGTTCAGTTTTCTCAAGCAAAACATAACAAAACATACTTGTCAATTATCTTGATTCTCAAGAATTGCATGTATAACTGGTTTCTTTTCATGGTTGCAGAAGCTGAGCGTATGGTTCAGACTTGCCCCAAAATACATAACTGGACTCCACTCTTCTGTGCCTCTGTCTGGCATATTACCCTGATTTCGAAATGGTCATGATGAGCCATCACAGACACTGCTAATTTCCTTTCTCACCTTTGATCTCTAACTGTACATCTAACAGAGAAGGCAGTGGCTGATTCCAACCTTGCTTTTGCCCTAAAAGGATCACCGAAGAAGGATATTGGTATGGTTTGGATGAGTCCTCACCCAAATATCATCTTGAATTGTAACTCCCACAATTTCCATGTGTCATGGGAGGAACCCAGTGGGAGGTGACTGAATTATTAAGGCAGGTCTTTCCTGCACTGTTCTTGTGGTAGTGAATAAGTCTTATAAGATGTGATGGTTTGATAGGAGAAACTCATTTTACTTGCCTCTCATTCTCTCTCTTGCTGTCACCATGTGAGATGGGCCTTTCACCCTCCACTATGATTGATTGTGAAGCCTCCCTAGCCTCATGGAACTGTAATTCCAATCAACCTCTTTCTTTTGTATATTGCCCAGTCTTGGGTATGTCTTTATCAGCAGCGTGAAAAGGGACTAACACAGATAAAGTCTAAGAAGGAACAAGATCAGAAGAAAGGAAGGAGGAAGGGAAGGAAGGAAGAAAGAAAAAAAGAAGGGAGAGAGAAGGAAACGTGTTCCAGGTATTGAGAAAACACACTTGTAATATTGCACTTTTTCAAATATTGGCAAAGACCTGTGACTTGGGTATTATTTTCTCAATTTGATAGATGGGAGAATTGAAGCTCGTGAATAAACAAGTCGTCCTTGCCAAGATTCCACCCAGGTCACAGAAAGCAAGTCAGGATTTGAACCCAAACCTTCCTTCAAATTGAGGTCTCTTCCTCTACCACTGTTTTCTCTGGAACTCCCAAATCAGCCTGTTCTCATTCCCTGCAGCTGGCACACCAGAAGATCTTCTGAGTGCAATCTCCACAACCCTCTGGAATTGATATTCTTCTTCTAGTGTCCCTTCCACTGCTCCTTGGAAACAGCAAGTTCTGTTTTTAGAAAGAGATCTGTCAAAGGCATCATGTTGCTGAGCTGTCAGCAGAGAGAACTTCTGTTGGCTTCCATCTGGGAGCCAACAGTTACAGATGGGAAGACTTACTGCAACCTTGAAGATTAAAATAAGAAGGCTTCTGCTTGCAAGGTTAATGAATTAAAAGAAAGTGAAAAAGCCAGGGCTGCAAGGCAGAGCCATACATCATGGCTTTTTAAGATGTAGGCTGAGGTCAGTTAATGGGCTCCACACCTGCTCTCACCTCACTGCTCCCACTTTTCCCTTTCCATGTCCATGAGATACAGTGATTTCCGTTTATAAGGCATCTAGTCACATTATTAAAGCAGCAGATTTCAGGAGAACACAGCTGACCTGTTTTATAACAAGCGATCCCTTTCACAAAGGGAGAGGTCTTGTAGGGATATAAAAACTATTTAGGCACAATATAATATTTTAAAGTTTGTTAAAAGTTGTATGTATTTTACAGATGCAAAAGCTGAGATCCAAAGAACTGATGACTTGCATACTGCCACACAACAGGTAGATGCTAAGCAGCTAGTTTCAGTACAAAGGACCCTAAAATGTAAGCCAAAAACTTGACTTTCCTTTCTATCTTGGATAACAATTATCACTGTTACTATTGACGAGCAAGTTATTCTCTCTCAACTCAGTTTTCAAATTTATAAATAGAATATAATGCAAGCATCTTTCCTTGACTTGCAGAGTTATTTAAATTATAAACAAGTAAGACTATGCAAATGCTTGATTCCCAGTCCAGCATGTAAGGAGCTTGGAAATCATCTCGGGTTCACATAGGAAGATGCAACCAAACAGATTGAAAATCAACAACTCTTCTTAGATCCATCAGAAAACCAAGGTGATAGGGCAATCCCACTGCCTCGAAAATTGAAGAAGCTGAAAGTTGGATACAAAGAATGCCAACTTACCAGAGCAGAATCCCAGGGGCAGAAAAGTCAGTGGGAACCAATTGGGAAAACTTCATTTGTAATTGAGGAATTATTGAAGGCTCAGTTTGAACATGTCAGAGAATTAAAACCTCCAGAGTGGGTCCAGAAAATAAGATAAACCACATACTGGGAGAAAATATTTGCAAAAGGCATATGTGATGAACTGTGATCTAAAATATACAAAGAACTCTTTAAAACTCCACAATACAAAGTTGAACAACTTGATTAAAATATGACCAATATAAACAGGCACTTCACCAAAGAAGATATACAAATGGCAAATAAATATATGCTCAACGGTATATGTCATAAAAGAAATGAAAATTAAAATGATGAGATGCCACTATACACCTGTTGCAATATCCAGAACACTGAGACAAAATGCTAGTGAGAACCAGAAGCAATAGGAACTCTCACGCACTGCTGGTGAAGATGCAAATGATACAGGCACTTTGGAAGATAGTTGTGCAGTTTCTTGTAAAACTAAACAGACTCATACCATAGGATCCTACAGACTATCCTTGTCACCTCCCTAACCCCTGATAACCATGGATCCTTCTACTGTCATCATAGTTTTACCTTTGTCAGGATGTCATATAATGGAAATCATACAGCCTGTTCAGATTCCTTCTTTCACCTGCACATGAATGTTTATAGCAGCTTTATCCACATTTTCCAAAACTTGGGGAAATGACTAAGATGCTCTTCAGTAGGTGAATGAATAAATAAACTGGGACAGCCAAGAAGTGGAATGTTATTCAGTGCTAAAAAGTGATGGTCTGCCTAGCAATAAAAATACATGGAGGAATCTGAAATTCATTTTACTAGGTGAAAGAGGGAATCTGAAAAGGCTGTATGATTCCCATTATATAACATCCTGAAAAAGGTAAAACTATGGTGACAGTAGAAGGACCAGTGGTTAGTAGAAGGATCAGGGGTTGGAGAGGTGAGAGGGATGAACTGATGGAGCCCGGAGTATTTTTAGGTCAGTGAAATTACTTCATATGATACTGTAATGGTGGATACATTTGTCAATACCTGTACAATGCACAACAGCAAGAGTGAATCATAATGTACACTCTGGACTTTAGGTTATAATGATATGTCAATCTAGGTTCATTGATTGTAACTGATGTTACACTCTGGTGGGGGATGTTGATAGTGGTGCAGTCTACACCTGTGTGGGGCAGGCGTGTGTGAGAGTTCTCTGCTTTCTGCTCAGTTTTGCTGTCAACACAAAACTGCTCTACAAAATAAAGTATATTTAGAAAAAGCCTTCATGGGGGCCCAATCTTAGGGTGCCTCCACACTTTTTTGAATTTTACCTCTTGGGGCCTAATAGGTTCTCACAGTGAAGAATGGAGAAAAATTCCCTTGTGCTTCTGGCAGAAGAGGGAAAAAGCAGTCATTCTGAAATGCATTCAGAGTCTCTGATCTTAACAAGGCCTGCCCGCAAGGAAAACTAAATTTTCAGAGCCTAACCTGCTTGGGTTTTATCAGAGCCTGACTAACCTGGAGGAAGAGAAATACCAAACTCTCAGGACAGGATGTTACGTGAATAAGCCCTAAGCTCACAACACAATGCACTCTGCACAAAGATTCCATTCCCTATTCTGTTTCCATCTCAAAATATACCAGGTACATTGAATGACAGGGATGGCCGGTAGATGTGGAATGGAAACAATGGTGGCAAAATATTCCAAATAATACAATGACAGCAAAATAAAATAAACCCAATGTACGCTATATGAGCTTCTATTATTACAATTTTAAATGAAGAATTAAAACTCCTCAAATTAAACTTTCTTCCACTTAAAGTTTAATAAAACGAAAAGGCCAAAATTATTCCCTTCTTAATTTCACATTTTCCTTTGTCTCTAACTGAATATGTAAGGTAAAGAGAATTATTGTACTTATATCATAGGGGCTATTGTGAGAAAATTTAGCTGAGCTTGTGAAATGTTTAGCTGTGTCTCTTGAGAGCATGCTCAGTGAATGGCAGGAATCATGACAGCTCTATGTTCAGGAGAAAGTTGGACTTGTATGAGGGTGGTCTCCTGACAGGCAGGGGACCCAATGAACTAAGGTCTAGTTCAGTGATGGGACTCTAGATCCCAGAAGTGGAATTCTAGACACCAAGCATCAAACGCTGCTCTGATGTTGTTACTCAAATAGGGATTGAGACCAAAATAGTAAGATTTAGGTTCAGACACCAGAGCCAGGCGTGAAATCTCAATAGTGAGCAATGCCGAGTGCTGGCATTAAGAACCACTATCTTAAATGCATTCTGTCTCCAGTTGTAGGACTGGCCTAGAGGACAGTCTGGAGTTGACCTGACCATGTGCAAGTCACGTCTCCAGCCCTGAGAAAAGGAGACAACAGGAAGCAGGAATCAGGTAAGCCCTTACTCTTGTTTTCCCTCTGGAGAATGAGACACTTGTTTCTCATTGCAAAGTGGCAAAGCTTTGCTATGAAATTCTCTCAGACTTCAGGGAGTCTGTGTGTCTTAACCTTCCATGAACAAATAACATTCGTGCAGTTCAGTTTATGGCACCTAAGGATGAAGAATCTCCACATCACAGGAGGAGTGGCCAAAGAGACCTGCTGAGCTGTAAAATCAGGTCATAGCTGCAGGAGAGGATGAGTGTCCAGGGATCATTTGGGCTCTGAAGATAGAATTGGCTGAGCTGCTGTAGGTTTCACATTTCCATGGGATCTGGCCTTTTCCAGAGAAAAAGTAGAAAGGTGGCAAAGTGTGACTTTGGTGCCCTCAAACCCTTTTTGCCTTTTTAGATAATGCCTGCTCTTTCTCATTTCATGCTTACAACATGCCAAGGACTAAGTCTATTATTAGTTTAAGTTCATAATTTTTATTTCTATGATGTAGAAATACATTTAATTATTATGTACATTTATAATATAAATGGCCTCATTGTTTAGATATGATCCTGTAGCCTTTTTCTTTTCCCCGTTTGGCAATGCATCGTGAGCCTTTGTATTTTAATGCTCATTGTTCTACCTCATTCTTTTAAAAAGCCATATGGTCTTTCACTGATGCATACACAGTACCTTTTTAACCCATTCCTTCCACTTTTTTTTTTTTTGAGATGGAGTTTTGCTCTTGTTGCTCAGGCTGGAGTGCAGTGACGAGATCTTGGCTCACTGCAATCTCCTCCTCCTGGGTTTAAGCAATTCTCCTGCCTCAGCCTTCCAAGTAGCTGAGCCTACAGACATGTGCCACCACACCAGGCTAATTTTGTAGTTTTAGTAGAGATGGGGTTTCTCCATGTTGGTCAGGCTGGTCTTGAACTCCTGACCTCAGGTGATCCGCCCACCTCAGCCTCCCAACATGTTGGGATTATAGGCATGAGTCACCATGCCCAGCCTCCTTCCACTTTTTACTGGATGGGCATTTACAATTTGAAATTACAACCAAATGAAAATTTCCGTAACAATGCCCAACCACATGTCACACAACCAAAACTTTAAAGTTGAACATATTGGACTATGAAGTTTTGCCTCATCCACCATATTCACCTGTCCTCTCGCCAGTGGACTACCAATTATTCAAGCATCTCAACAATTTTTTGCAGGGAAAATGCTTCCACAACCAGCAGGAGGCAGAAAATGCTTTCACAGAGTTCATCCCATGGATTTTTATGCTACAGGAATCAACAAACTTATTTCTCATTGGCAAAAATGTGTCCGTTGATTGTAATTGTTCCGATTTTGATTAATAAAGTTGTGTCTGAGCCTAGTTAAAATGATTTAAAAGTCACAGTCCAAAACTGCAATTACTTTTGCACCAACCTAATACATTTTTGACTTTCCTTTCTCTTCTTCCCCCTTTCTCTTCAGTTAAGTCCCTTGAAACATTTAAAAAATATATCTTTTTTTTCCTTTATTCTTGGTCCAGACTCTACTGATTCACTCACTGCCTTTCTGGAAACAATCTACACCCTCACTTTCATTTGCTCCCTCTCTTCTGTAGAAGTGGTCTTAAATTATGTCCAAGGAGCCCTCGTGTTAAAAGGGACATTCTATTCAAATAAAATGATTCTGATTGAGTTTCCTTTTTTGCAATTAACTTCATGTAAAATCTAATTTTGGGGGTAAAACCAGAAAAGATACAAAAATCCGGTTTCCATTTATAGCCATAACACATTATTTTATCCTAAACAACTATGCGAGTGAAGTTACTCAACAATAAACAGGACAGTATTCTTAGGACAAAAGACCCTTGAGAGAAGTCCAATATTCATGCTGGTTTTTCTGCCTGGGGCACCCGTATTACCACACAGCAAGAGGCTGGAGCTCAAATGGAAAGGGGAAATTGTGCTGACCCGATGAGGCAGATATTCAAGATTCCAAGCTCACAGGTGGGAGTTGTGGGGCCCTGTACCCACACACAAGGCCATAGTCAGTTCAGAACCTTGCCATTTCTAGTGGATACAGAAAAACCTCTGACTATGCTCTCTGTGGACTTTCCCATTCTATAAATGGCCATCACAGTAATATGTCCCAAACTAAAAATGGTTATAAGAGAAAAGACACAAGACTTGACCTCATTACCTAGGTGGTGGATTGACAAGCATAGCAAACTACCATGGCACACATTTACCTATGTAACAAACATGCACATCCTGCACATGTACCCCAGAACTTAAAAAAAATTAAAAATGAGAAAAAAAGTAACAATAAAACAATATACATTTTCTTTGGCATAAGGTAGCTCAGGAAGTTGATTAGAATGTTTGTTATACAAAAAAGTTAATAATCATGTGGTGGAAAACCCACAGATCAATAAAATGAGAAAGAGCTCAATAGGAAAATGAGCATAGGGAATGCAGAACTATGCACTTAATACTAGATGCGATTTCCCAAGAAATTAGAAAAAAATGCATAACCTTGCTAATCCATTAATAACCAAACCTGAGCAAAACCAGACATACTGATATAATCCAATTCTGGCATGGCCGAGCAACATAGGCATTGCTGGTGAGAATACAAACCTTCCTCCCCACCCCAAGATGGAGTTTTGCTCTGTTGCCCAGGCTGGAGTACAGTGGCATGATCTTAGCTCACTGCAACCTCACCCTCCTGGGTTTAAGCGATTCTCCTGTCTCAGCCTCCAGAGTAGCTGGGATTATAGGCATGCACCATCGTGCCCAGCTAATTTTTGTATTTTTAGTAGAGACAGGGTTTCACCATGTTGGCCAGGCTGGTCTCGAACTCTTGACTTCATGACCTTCCCATCTCAGCCTCCCAAAGTGCTGGGATTATAGGTGTGAGTCACTGTGCCCAGCCCAAGAATATAAACCGTTTGAAGGAGCAACGTGCCAATACCTGTTAACGTTAAAATATTGATTGACCCAATAAATCTACCCAGCTCATAAATTCATTCTTTTGTTTAGTCAAAAATTATTTTTTGACTGCTATGTGCCAAGAGCATATTAGATGTTGGAGGCACAGATGGAATAAAATAAAGTCCCTGCCTCTGTTTAGCCTTCTGCACTAGGCAGGAAGGCATTCAGTAAACAAGAAAATATATAATGCAATGTTAGTAAGAAGTGCTGTGGTTGAAACACAGCAGGTGATCTCCCATCCAAGTACTAACCAGGCCCAACCTTACTTAGCTCCTGAGATCAGACAAGATCAGGCATGTTCAGGGTGGTATGGTCTGAATTCCTATACACCAGTAACAGACAAACAGAGAGCCAAATCATGAGTGAACTCCCATTCACAACTGCTACAAAGAGAATTAAATACCTAGGAATACAACTAACAAGGGATGTGAAGGACTTGTTTACAGAGAACTACTGCTCAAGGAAATAAGAGAGGATACAAACAAATGGAAAAACATTCCATGCTCATGGTTAGGGAGAATCAATATCATGAAAATGACCATACTGCCCAAAGTAATTTATAGATTCAATGCTATCCCCATCAAGCTACCATTGACTTTCTTCGCAGAACTGGAAAAAAACACTTTAGATTTCATATGGAGCCAAAAAAGAGCCCACATAGCCAAGACAATACCAAACAAAAAGAAAAAACAAAGCTGGAGGCATCATACTACCTGACTTCAAACTATGCTACAAGGCTACAGTAATCAAAGTAGCATGGTACAGATACCAAAACAGAGATATAGACCAATGGAACAGTACAGAGGCCTCAGAAATAACACCACACATCTACAACCATCTGATCTTTGACAAACCTGACTAACAAGCAATGGTGAAAGAATTCTCTATTTAATAAATGTTGCTGGGAAAACTGGCTAGCCAAATGCAGAAAGCTGAAACTGGATCCCTTTCTCACAACTTATACACAAATTAACTTCAGATGGATTAAATATTTAAATATAAGACCTAACACCATAAAACCCTAGAAGAAAACCTAGGCTATATCATAAAGGACATAGGCATGAGCAAGGACATCATCACTGAAACATCAAAAGCAGTGACAACAAAAGCCAAAATAGACAAGTGGGACCTAATTAAAGAGCTTCTGCACAGCAAAAGAAACTATCATTAGAGTGAACAGGCAACCTACAGAATGGGAGAAAATTTTTACAATCTACCCATTTCACAAAGGGCTAATATTCAGAATCTACAAAGAACTTAAATCTATAGGAAGAAAACAACCCCATCAAAAAGTAGGCAAAGGATATGAACAGATACTTCTCAAAAGGAGACATTTATGCAGCCAACAAACAGATGAAAAAAAGCTCATCATTACTGGTCGTTAGAGAAATGCAAATCAAAACCACAATGAGATACCATCTCACGTCAGTTAGAATGCCAATCATTAAAAAGTCAGGAGACAACAGACGCTGGAGAAGATGTGGAGAAATAGGAATGCTTTTACACTGTTGGTGGGACTATACATTAGTTCAACCATTGTGGAAGACAGTGTGGCAATTCTCAATGATTTAGAACTAGAAATACCATTTGACCCAGCAATCCCATTCCTGAGCATATACCCAAAGGATTATAAATCATTCTATTGTAAAGGCACATACACACATATGTTTACTGTGGCACTGCTCACAATAGCAAAGACTTGGAACCACCCAAATGCCCATCAATGACAGACAAGATAAAGAAAATGTGGCACATATATACCATGGAATACTATGCAGCCATAAAAAGGGAGAAGTTCATGTTCTTTGCAGGGACATGAATGAAGCTGGAAATCATCAGCGAACTAACACAGTAACAGAAAACTAAGCACTGCATGTTCTCACTCATAAGTCAGAGTTGAACAATAAGAACACATAGACACGGGGAGGGGACCATCACACACTGGGGCCTGTTGGGAGGTGGGGGATGGGTGGCATAGCATTAGGAGAAATACCTAATGTAGATGACTGGGTGATGGATGCAACAAACCACCATGGCACATGTATAACTATGTAAACAACCTGCATGTTCTATACATGTACCTCAGAACTTAAAATACAAACAAACAAACAGAAACAGCACACGAAGTGGTAGATAGAGATGAAGGCATATTACTGTAGATAATGAGGCCAGGAGAGATTTATTTGCAGTCTTGGTGAGGGTGAGTCACATAATTTTCTGGGATAACTTTCCAAGAATAGGAAAGAGCAACTGAAAAGGTCAAAATGGAAATGCAATTAATGTGTTGTGAAATAGCACTAGGTCTGTGGAGCCAGAGTATAGTGGTATTTATATAAATATTTGCATAAGCATGAAAATTTATATTTCGGAAATTTTCGTTTGGTTGTAATTTCAAATTGTAAATGCCCATCCAGTAAAAAGTGGAAGGAGGCCGGGCATGCCTATAATCCCAACATGTTGGGAGGCTGAGGTGGGCGGATCACCTGAGGTCAGGAGTTCAAGACCAGCCTGACCAACATGGAGAAACCCCATCTCTACTAAAACTACAAAATTAGCCTGGTGTGGTGTTACATGCCTGTAGTCTCAGCCACTTGGAAGGCTGAGGCAGGAGAATTGCTTAAACCCAGGAGGAGGAGGTTGCAGTGAGCCAAGATCTTGTCATTGCACTCCAGCCTGAGCAACAAGAGCAAAACTCCATCTCAAAAAAAAAAAAAAAAAAAAAAAAGGGGAAGGAAAAGGGTTAAAAAGGTACTGTGTATGCATCAGTGAAAGACCATATGGCTTTTTAAAAGAATGAGGTAGAACAATGAGCATTAAAATACAAAGGCTCATGATGCATTGCCAAATGAGGAAAAGAAAAAGGCTACAGGATCATATCTAAACAATGAGGTCATTTATATTATAAATGTACATAATAATTAAATGTATTTCTACATCATAGAAATAAAAATTATACACTTAAACTAACAATAAACTTAGTCCTTGGTTATAATTAAGTCCTGAATATTCCAAACCACTTAATTAAAAAAAACTATCAGTGTGCTGTATTCAGGAAACCCATCTCACATGCAAGGATACACATCGGCTCAAAATAAAGGGATGGAGGAAGGTTTACCAAGTAAATGGAGAACCAAAAATAAATAAATAAATAAATAAAGCAGGAGTTGCAATTCTAGTCTCTGATGAAATAGACTTTAATCCAACAAAGATCAAAGAGACAAAGAAGGACATTACATAATGGTAAAAGGATCAATGCAACAAGAAGAGCTAAAGATTCTAAATATATATGCACCCAATACAGGAACACCCAGATAGATAAAGCAAGTTCTTAATGACCTACAAAGAGAGTTAGACCCCCACACAATAATAGCGAGAGACTTTAACACTCCACTGTCAATATTAGACAGATAAATGAGACAGCAAATTAACAAGGATATCCAGGACTTGAACTCAGACCTGGACCAAGCAAACCTAATAGACATTTACAGAGCTCTCCACCCCAAATCCACAGAATATACATTCTTCTCAGCACCACATCACATCTACTCTAAAATTGACCACGTAACTGGAAGTAAATCATTCCTCAGCAAATGCAAATGAATGGAAATCATAACAAACAGTATCTTAGACCACAATGCAATCAAATCAGAACTCAGAATTCAGAAACTAACTCAGAACCGCACAACTTCATGGAAACTGAACAATAGGCTCTTGAATGTTGACTGGATAAACAATGAAATGAAGGCAGAAATAAAGATGTTCTTCAAAACCAACGAGAAGAAAGACACATGTACCAGAATCTCTGGGACACATTTAAAGCAGTGTCCAGGGGAAAATTTATAGCAATAAATGCCCACATGAGAAGCAAGGAAAGATCTAAAATTGACACCCTATCAACAAAATTGAAAGAGCTACAGGAGCAAGATCAAAAAAACTCACAAGCTAGCAGAAGACAAGAAATAACTAAGATTAGAGCAGAAGTGAAGGAGATAGAGACACAAAAAACCCTTCCAAAAAATCAATAAATCCAGGAGCTGGTTTTTTGAAAAGATCAACAAAATAGACCACTAGCCAGATTAATAAAAAAGAAAAGAGAGAATAATCAAATAGATGCAATAAAAAATGATAAAGGGAATATCACCACAGAGTCCACAGAAATACCACCATCAGAGATTACTACAAACAAATCTATGCACAAAAACCAGTAAGCCTGGAAGAAATGGATAAATTCCGGGACACTTGCACCCTCCCAAGCCTAAATTAGGAAGTCAAAACCCTGAATAGACCAATAACAATGGTTGAAGTTGAGGCAGCAATTAATAGCCTACCAACCAAAAAAAGCCCAAGTCCAGATGGGTTCACAGCCAAATTCTACCAGATGTACAAAGAGGAGCTGGTACCACTCCTTCTGAAACTCTTCCAAACAATTCAAACAGAGGGAATGCTTTCCAAATCATTTTAGAGACCAACGTCATCCTGATACCAAAACCTGGCAGAGACTCAATAAGAAAAGAAAACTTCAGGCCTATAACTATAATAAACGTAGATGCAAAAATTGTCAATAAAATACTGGCAAACCGATTGCAACAGCACATCAGAAAGTTTATCCATCACAATCAAGTAGGCTTAATCCCGGGGATACAAGGCTAGTTCAACATACACTGGTCTATAAACCTAATTAATCACATAAACAGAACCAAAGACAAAAACCACATGATTACCTCAATAGATGCAGAGCAGGCCTTCGACAAAATTCAACAGACCTTTATGCTAAAAACTTTGAATAAACTAGATATTAATGGAACGTAACTCAAAATTAATAGAACTATTTATGACAAACCCACAGCCAATATCATACAGAATGGGCAAAAACTGGAAGCATTCCCTTTGAAATCTGGCACTAGACAAGAGTGCCCCCTCTCACCACTCCGATTCAATATAGTATTGGAAGTTCTAGCCAGAGCAATCAGTTAAGAAAGAGAGATAAAGCGTATTCACTTAGGAAAGGAGGAAGTTAAATTGTCTCTATTTGCAGACGTCATGATTGTATATTTAGAAGATCCCATTGTCTCAGCCCAAAATCTCCTGAAAATGATAAGCAACTTCAGCAAAGTCTCAGGATACAAAATCAATGTGCAAAAATCACAAGCATTCCTATACACCAATAACAGACTTAAAGAGAGCCAAATCAAGAACAAACTGCCATTCACAATTGCTACAAAGAGAATAAAATACCTAGGAATACAACTAACAAAGGATGTAAAGGACTTCTTCAAGAACTTCAAACCACTGCTCAACGAAATAAGAGAGGACACAAACAGATGGAGAAACATCCCATGCTCATGGTTAGGAAGAATCAATATCACAAAAATGGCCATACTGCCCAAATTAATTTATAGATTCAATGCTATCCCTATCAAGCTACCAGTGACCTTCATCACAGAACTGGAAAAAAACACCTTAAACTTCATATGGAACAAAAAGAGAGCCCACATAGCCAAGTCAATCCTAAGAAAAAAGAACAAAGCTGGAGGCATCACACTACTGGACTTCAAACCATACTACAAGGCTACAGTAATCAAAAGAGCATGGTAATGGTACTAAAACAGAGATATAGACCAATGGAACAGAACAGAAGACTTGTAGGCAATGCCACACGTCTACAACCATCTGATCTTTGACAAACCTGACAAAAATAAGCAACGGAGAAAGGATTCCCTGTTTAATAAATGGTGTTGGGAAAACTGGCTACCCATGTGCAGAAAGCAGAAACTGGACCCCTTCCTGATACCTTACACTAAAATTAGCTGCAGATGGATTAAGGACTTAAACATAAGACCTAACACCATAAAAACTCTAGAAGAAAACCTAGGCAAAACTATTTAGGACATAGGCATAAGCAAGTATTTCATGACTAAAACACCAAAAGCATTGGCAACAAAAGCCAAAATAGACAAATGGAATCTAATTAAACTAAAGAGCTTCTGCACAGCAAAAGAAACAAATCAATAGAGTGAACCAGCAACCAACAGAATGGGAAAATATTTTTGCAATCTACTTATCTGACAAAGGACCTATATCCAGAATCTACAAAGAACTAAAACAGATTTACAAGAAAAAAACAAACCATTCAAAAGTGGGAGGATATGAACAGACACTTTTCAAAAGAAGACATATATGAGGCCAAGAAACATATAAAAAAATGCTCATCATCACTGGTCATTAGAGAAATGCAAATCAAAACCACATTGAGATAACATCTCACGCCAGTTGGAATGGCAAACATTAAAAAATCTGGAGACAACATATGCTGGAGAGGATGTGGAGAAATAGGATCACTTTTACACTCTTGGTAAGTTTGTAAATTAGTTCAACCCTTGTGGCAGACAGTGTGGAGATTCCTTAAGGACCTAGAAATAGAATTTGCATTTGATCCAGCAATCCCATTATTGGATATATATCCAAAGGATTATAAATCATTCTATTATGAAGACATATACACACATACGTTCATTGCAGCACTGTTTACCATGGCAAAGACTTGGAACCAAACCAAATGCCCATCAATAATAGACTGGATGGGGAAAATGTGGCACATATACACCATGGAATATTATGTAGCCATAAAAAATTGATGAGTTCGTGTCCTTTGTAGGGACATGGATGAACCTGGAAACCATCATTCTCAGCAAACTGACACAAGAACAGAAAATCAAACACTGCATGTTCTCACTCATAGATAGGTGTTGAACAATGAGAACACATGGATACAGGTACGGGAGCATCACACACTGAAGTCTGTTGTGGGGGAACTAAGGGAGGGACAGCAGGGGGTGGAGAGTTGGGGAGGGATAACATGGGGAGTAATGCCAGATGTAGGTGATGGGGCTGGAGGCAGCAAATCACATTGCCATGTATGTACCTATGCAACAATCCTGCATGTTCTTCACATGTACCCCAGAACCTAAAGTGCAATTTTATATATATATATATATATATATATATATATATATATATATATATAAAGAGGAGTGGTCTGATTGACATTACTCCTATAAGAATGCAAAGTGCTGGGTTAGTCAAGAAGTCAAGATCATTTCAATTTCTTTGCTTCTACCTTCAAATGTATCCTCCCCTTTCCCTTCCTGGTGAGCTTCTTATCCTACATCATGCTTTTAAAATTGCTTCCCAACATTTAAGGCTGACTTCTCTTTTCTGACCACCCCCTTCTCTGTCTATTCTTCACCATTCTCTCCTTGCATGATTTTCATGGCATTTTATAAGGCTGTTTTTCCTATTAGACTAAGAGCTCCTGTGAACTTTGCAGTCTTTGAGCCATGACATGTAGCACAGGTACTGGTTGCCTTATCACAGGATTTCAAGATGGTGCAATGAATGCACAAATGAATAAGAACATGGGTACTGAGGTGAGTCTTGGAGTTGGCACTTAGGTAATGGACATATCAACAATTCTCTGAATGAGATGGCACATACTTATTCCTATTTCACAGGTAACAAAACTGAGGCTTGTGGCAATTCCATGACTTTAATCTGACCATCTTCTGAGATGTGTTTTGGAAAAGCTCTGCTTTCATAACATTTCTATTCATGTTTAGATCTTTGAAAACAAGTTCAACTTTCAGAATCACCCTCTAATTTAATGAACCTTTTTATGTTATCATATTTAAGTGTTATGAAAATAAAATAAGATAATGGATAAGAAATGTTCTGTAATATAAAAAGTATAGTTAGTTGAAGGTTTTGCTAAAAATGTTTATTTCATCAGCCTTGGAAGGCCATCAACTGTGGCAGAAAGAACACTGGATTTGGAATTCAGTGATTTGGGTAGAATTCTTATTTTGGAATTCATCAGCTATAGGACTTATCCTTTCATTTTATCAGTCCTTGTCTCAGAGTTTGATTCTGGTGGTGGGAATTCAAGTAAGATTCTGTCCAAACAATTTATGCCAATATTCATTTCCACCCCCAGATCAGAGTTCTTGTTTAGCTTCATCATTGTTGATTGCTGCTATCCAAGCTTTTAGTATTGACAAGATGCTGGGTATAAAATCGTATCTCATTCTATTTTCATTTCCATTTTTCTGATTGCTATTTTAGTACAATTCTAACACTAACTACCTGGAGTTAGGTTAGACGTCACAGGTGAGGAGCACAGTCCTCACCAAAATTGCCCTCATTCACACACTAGCTGCACACTCAAGGACCTCAGGCTAGACATGTTTCTGACTACAAATTTTGGGGTTCCCCTTACTCCTCCAGTTTCAATAATTCATTGGAATGACTTATAGCACTCAAGAAAGTGCAATATATATGATTACAGTTTTATTATAGCATAAAAGGGTACAAATCAAGATCAGTAAAAAGGTACGTAGGTCAAGATCTGGGAGAGTCTTGAATGAAAAGCTTACATGTCTTCTCACCATGGAGTCAGGATGTGATACTTAATGTGTAAGGGCATGCTTAGGGTTAGTTTAACCAGGGAAGTGCATACGTGCTTCAGTGTTCAGGGTTTTTATTAGGGTTTCATTATGTAGGCATGATTGATTGAATCAGTGGATGAAACATTGAACTCAAGTCTCTATCCTTCCATCATTTTAGGCTAGATGTAGGCTGATATCACATAGCTCAAAGCCTTAACTCTCTAATTGCAAATTTTATTGCAGTAAAGTTAATTTCTTCCTTTAAAATTTTTTTGCCTCTTGTCTAAAAAATGATTTCCTATTTTAAGATCACAGATATCTTTTTCTGTACCATCTAATATTTCTGAGGTCTTACATTTTAGTTGTTGATTCAGTTGAAATTAATTTTTCCCATTGCTTTTCTGGGCCTCAACATTCTGTGAAATTAGTGGGCTGGATTAGTTTAAGATGATTAGTTTAAGATTCTATTCAGCTTTAAATTCAGTGATAAAAATATCTACCATCTAATCTTCCTTTCTGTATGCTAGGAGTTATTCTAACAACTTTATACTTATTGCCTTATTGAAGCCCATTTATCACTGTTTTTTTACAGCCACATCACAGTAGCAACTTGGGTGATGTTAAACTATTAATACATGAGGAGGTGGATTTGAAGCCAGAAGGTCTATCTCCAAGATTTGTTCTTAAGTGCCTCATTATATGCCTCTCTAAACAATAGTACTATACACTACAGCCATCATCATCATTTTTATTCTCCTTCAATTCTCAAGGGCTTAGCATATACTCAGAGCATAGAAGACTAATACAGCTTTGTTGAATTTAATTGAAATTAAATTTGCCAGCTATTCTTCATGTTTATATTCCTTTATGGGTAATCTTCAGCTGTTGAATCTAGTAGCAGTTATCTTCAGTTCAGAATAAACATTAGGGTTTTGCAGCTGGAGACTATACAGCCAAGATCCCATAGCCAGCAGGTGATGTAGCTTTTCTTATGTCAGTTCATTTCGCAGAGGGACAAGGACTCTACATGTGTCTGCCTGGCATCTGCCTGGCTAACTTGTAGATGATGAATGTTCTTATTATCACCCTCCCTTTAGACCATGTGTCCTATCTGAAAAACCGAGAGGCAATGCATTTTTCAGAAGCCCCACGTACTAGGAAGATGAGCAATGCCTGTCTAGGGGATGATTTAGAGTTTCCTTCAGTCATCTCTAATTTTCCACCCACAACTACAAAATGACTAGTACACGCAGCACCAGAGATTTGTCTCCTTTTCTTGCATTACATTTTCCCACCCTGGGCACATGTGTTGTATTATGACCTTTCTCTGTCTCTCCCTGAGAAGGTCTGCACCAGGCAATAGCTTGTGAGAAAGTTGGAATGGTGTGAGAGTGGCAATCAACAATCATAATGACCTTGCTCACCTACCAAGTGTTTTCAGGGTGCCCAACATTGTGCTCTGAGTTCACATTCATGATTCCATTTAATCCCTCAACTCCCTGAGCCAGGATGATCATTCCCATTTCAGTGATAACAGTGAGGCTGAGACAATTGTAACCAGCCCAGAGATGATCAGTTGCAGCTGCTTAGTAGTCAAGCTGGGATTTCTTTATAGTCATGTCTGTCTGACTTCAGAGTGTCTCTTTCTTTCTTAGTAATGCTGACTCATCGTCAACTATTTGTAGAAGATATATATGACTCAAGCCAGAAAACAAAACAAAACAAAAATGCTGTGTGTAGTTCAGAGTCAGTGGTAGATAACGTTTTGGGGTGAGATGCAGTTTCTTGGTTGCCATTGCCCTCACTTATCAGCACTTCACTGCTCTCTGCTAAGGAAAGAACTCAGGCTTGGGGAGAGACAAACAGTCCAAACCTTCTGAGCCTCAGTGTTCTCATCATGTAAGAAAGAATAGTGGTACACTGTTCACAGTGTCTGTGGGGACTGTAAATGGAGACTTAGGTACAGAGACTAATCAATTAAAAAGGAGGCAAGAGAGTAGAGTGGCTAAGCATGGGTAATCCTGCACTAGATGATCTGGGACTGAGTTCCAGATGTGCTGTCTAACAGCTACATGAGGACCCTGGGCAATTACTTAAGCTCTTGATGTCCCAGTCTCCTGTTCTGTAAATTGGGGGAAATTACAGCACTCACTTCACAGGGTCATTAGGGATAGAGAACAGTGTCCGGCAGAGAGGAAGTACTGTACAAGTGTGTGCCACTATTACAGTCAACGTTCAGAAATGGTGGCTGCCCTTCTTTCTCCCTTATGTAGGTCCCAGAAGGAGGTAGAGTTGAACCCCCACTGGTCCTCATGATACTTTCAGCATAAGGGAAATCCTTCCTTGTCTCAGCAGTTGCTCCCACTGTGCTAGAGTTGGCTCCAACCCCATCTCCTTCTGGGGCTCCCCTCCTCCTACTGTCTTAAAGGTCTGCACAATTAACCCTTCCCTGCCTTTTTTGTTTTTTCTTTTTTTTTTTGGAGACAGAGTTTTGCTCTTGTTGCCCAGGCTAGATGCAGTGGCACGATCTGGGCTCAGTGCAACCTCCGCCTCCAAGGTTCAAGCGATTTTCCTACCTCAGCCTCCTGAGTAGCTGGGATGATAGGCACCCACCACCACATGTGGCTAATTTTCGTATTTTTAGTAGAGATGGGGTTTCACAAGGTTGGTCAGGCTACTCTCAAACTCCTAACTTTAGGTGATCTGCCCACCTTGGCCTCCCCACTGCCTGGTTTTAATGTGAGCTTGAACCAGCTCTTACATGGTCATTAACCATTTAATGTGTTCGTAGGGAATGTCTCTTAAACTTACGTCTCATTAGAATGAATGATTTTGTAAGGCAATAAACCAACTGTGCCTCTAATGGTACCAGATTTTAGCAACGTTTTTTTGGAGCCTTACAAAGAAAGCGATTACAGGTTTGGAGATTGATTTTATTTAAAATCGAATATGTATGAAAGCAGGCATAGTGGTTTTGACATAAATTACTTTGATATATTGAGTGCAAAGGCAAATGCAATTTCTTTCTCCCTTCTAGCTTTCTGTGTTCAGCAGAGGGGTGGTGATTTATCTTTTTATCCATTTCAATCTGACGTAGGTTGCTTTTAACTCTAGGGAAGAAGGGACAGATGGACTGTGTTGGAGGGACTTGTAAGGGAAGGAAAGAAAAGAAATAAGAAAAAAAGACAAAGACCCCCTCCTCTAATCTCTGGGTCCTCAACTGACACTCCCCAGCCTGTTCACTACTCCCTAACACAGCCTGGCCTACTGTGGAAGAAAAACAGCAACAAATAGAAAAAAACATCTCAAATGGAAATCAGCAAGCAGTTTACTTGGTAGCTATCTTCAGTTCAGTTTTATATAATAAACTATGATTATATATAATATCAAACCTTCCTCATTTAGAAACAGATAAAGGGTGTATTTTATTCTAATCTAATTTCCATACCTCTTTTTTCAGGTTCTCTGTATCTTCTTTTGGATGCTTCCAGTTCCACAAAATAGGCACTAAAAAATTCATTTTCTTATGTTAGAGTCCCAGTTACCATTGTTATGGTTTTGAGAAAGCTGTGAACCTTTGCTTATATAAATATCGAACATTTTTCTTAAGGTCCTGTCTCTAGCATCATGCTGCTGAAGAGGCTCTGCCCTGGCTGGCAATACCCTGCAAACCTTTGACTTTCTAGTTTGACCCCCTAAAAATGAAAACTTGAAATTCTGAATTTAAAAAAGCTGAGAAGATTTTACATTGTAGGACCTCTCAGAGCTTATACTATGCTACTGTGCTTCGAAGATCTCTAAGAGAGTTAAAAGATGCCCCACTTTCCAAGATTTTGACAAGGAACAATGTATCTATAGAGCATCTAGCAGCAGTCATGTTGAGTGGAGATTCTTGGCGAGATGCTCATCTCCTTCACACGGTTTTACAAGGCCTTTCTCAACCCAACCTCCTCTCACGCGTCTAACCACATCTCTGTTCCACATTCTATTCTGAGTTACAACCACACAGAATTCCTTGTCACCCTTGAACATAATCTGCTTTTTTTTTCTTTTTTATCATGCTCTCCCACACAGTCTTCTTTGAAGACCATTTCTCCTGGCGAATTCTGACATCTTCCAGAACCTAGTTTTGTAGCCACTTGATCCAGAGTTATGATGGCTTCCTAAGATGCCAAGAGCACCCTCAGGGCCAGATTAATACAGGCACAAGGTGTGACAGTCTAGGTGGGGATTAAATATTACTGTAGCAGTAGAATACTACTAAGGTATTAAAACTGACAGAATAGTATACTTAAAAAAAACAAAACAACATACAAAAAACTATCAGTGAGAATGCTATCTAAGTTTGGGAAACATTTTGGAATGTCACTGACAAAACAGACAATTTTGATATAATAATTCATGGCCAGTATGTTTTCTACAAAGGAGTTTGAATGTATTTCTTTGCTACAGGACTTCCTTGGGCTAGAGGACTTCCTTGGGCAGGTTTGCGATGAGAGCTGGATTGCTGAAGGCAGGAGAAGCTTCCAGATCAACCTCCCTAGTGACCAGTGATTCCTCAAAATGAAAGTTAAACACTACCAGTATATGACAATATTGAATTATTTAACTACTATATGCAACTTTCAAGGAGTCAGTCAGATACATCAAAATCTCTAAAACCTCCTATTTGCTGAAGCCAACCCGAAACCAACAGGCAAAGAAGTCTACAGAGATTTAGCCTCTTAGGACACAGAGCAGTACACACACAAAAAGAGAATGTGTAGGGGAGGGTGGATAGAAAAATGGACAAGGATCAACCTGCCTTCCCTAGAGATTGTATCAATTTACATTTCTACAACAATGTAGAAACACGTTTATTGGTCCATTTTCTCTTTGACACGTGTAGGTTATCAAACTATTGAATCTTTGCCTATCTGGTACCTGAAAAATGCTATGCCACTATACTTTCAATTGCTTTTCTCTTTTTATAGGCAGAGTTACTAATATATTTTTCAATGTTTTAAGATATATTTATATTTTTATCATTTGAACAGTAATTTTACATGCTTTGCCTATGTTTTACATTAGAGGGCACTTTTCCCTTATTGATTTACCATGGTTTTTATATATTAAGGAAATTGACCTTCTGTCTCTGCTTTTGATTTTACAGATTTTCAATAATCTCTTTATTTTTGCATTCTTTATATGTTTTCCTTGTGCAGGTTTGTTTTTGTGTTGCTAAATTCATCAAACTTACAGAGAGTCTGGATTTTATGCCACACCTATGCCTTATACACATTGTGATTTTATATAATTTTTTCTCTAGTAATTGTATGCTTTTTTTAAAAAAAAAAACTGTCTTTGAACCATTTGAAATTTATTTTGATGTAAGGTTCAAGATATTCTACTCCAAATCATTGCTACTTTTCTTAACATAGTTTACTAAATAATTTTTTCTCCACTGATTTATAATTTCATTTTTATCAAATGTCAAATAAATATTTTGGTTTAATTCTGGACGTTTTACTCTATCTTCTATCCTGCTTATCTTTTTAAAATTTATGTATTATACTTTAAGTCTGGGGTACATGTGCAGATTTTTTTCATTTATTTATTATACTTTAAGTTCTGGGTAGTTATACATGTGCCGTGGTGGTTATTGGGTGCATCCATTGCCCCATCATCTACATTAGATATTTCTCCACCAATCCCTCCCCAATCCCTCCACCCCCTGCTATTCCTCCCCTAGCCCCCCACCCCCCAGGCTCTGGTGTGTGATGTTCCTCTCTCTGTGTCCAGGTGTTCTCATTGTTCAATTCCGACTTATGAGTGAGAACATGTAGTGTTTGGTTTTCTGTTACCGTGTCAGTTTGCTGAGAATGATGGTTTCCAGTTTCATCCATGTCCCTGGAAAGGACATGAACTCATCCTTTTTTATGGCTGCAGAGTATTCCATGGTGTATATATGCCACATTTTCTTTATCCACCTATCATTGATGGGCATTTGGGTTGGTTCCAAGTCTTTGCTATTGTGAACAGTGCCTCCATTTCTAGATCCTTGAGGAATCACATTGTCTTTCACAATGGTTGAAATAATTCACACTCCCACCAACAATGTGAAAGGATTCCGATTTCTCTCCAGCATGTTGTCTACTGATTTTTTTGATGATCACCATTCTAACTGGCATGAGGTGGTATGAACCAGTGCTACTCTGCTTTAAGGATTCACTCAATTATGAGGTAGGGTGGGTCCTACTTGACTCGTAATTTATATTTATTTATTTTTCTGCCATTATATTGCTAAACTTGCATGCTGTAATTCAAATTAAATGTGAAATTGGTAGGCTATTTTTCAGTTCTTTAAAAAAAATATCATACAGAGGCCAAGCACAGTGGCTCATGCCTGTAATCTTAGCACTTTGAGAGGCCCAGATGGGTGGATTGCTTGAGCTCAGGAGTTTGAGGCCAGCCTGGGTAACATGGCGAAACCCCATCTCTACAAAAATACAAAAATTAGCTGGGCATGGTGGTGTCTACCTATAAAGTCCCAGCTACTTGAGAGGCTGAGGTAGGAGGATTGCTTAAGACCTGGTGGTATAGGTTGTGGTGAGCCAAGATTGTGCCACTACAGTCCAGCCTGCATGACAGAGTGAGAGCCTGACTAAAAAAAAAATCACAAAGAAGAGGAGCAAGGGAAATATTTAGCTTTTCTGTTCAGTGACATGATTTTTAATATTTGAAATCTACTTTTTAAATATATTTTTCCAGGCTCAGATTTTTATAGTCCTAATTTTATCAATTATCACCTTGTATGATTATGAAAAAAATGAGATTTTTGTTAACAATTGCTACTTGTGTAACAATTGTTGGTATATGCATTCACTTAGGGACTTGAGAGTGATCTACACTTAGAAATTCAGGACTCAGAACCCTGGTCCAAGAATAAGATCATATTCTACATCCTGAATATTACACAGGATTCCGTAAGCTTTTAGTTATTACATGTTGTTCAGAAACAATTGTGCACAATCATTTCTTCTTTGGTCTCAGACAGATTTGGGATTCAAATATTAGTTTTGTGCTGAATAGTTGAATAATCTTGGGTAGGATTTTTTTTTCTCCCTCTATGTCCTTTGTTATAAGGTGGATATAATAATATATAATCAAGATGATTACTATGTGTTATAATATTAGATTTAAGTCTCAGTTTAGCCTTTAGTTGTTTGCAATCTTGACCAAGTCCCTTAAACTCTCTCAATCAATAAAATTGTAGATAATAATTTAGAATAATAATTTCCCTCATAAATTGGCACTAGAGGATTTATATGTGTAGGCGTTCTTTCTAATAAACCATACAAAATATAATTTAGGAAAGTATTAATAGAGCTGGTTACTGAAAAAGAAAGAAGAAAGGAGGGAGGGAAAAGAGGCTGGGGAAGCATTAGTTTTTGCATCCCTCAAATAAAGCAAAGTTTTTGAATGCTGCCTTGAATGCGTGCTCTCTTCCATCCAACCACCTAACACTGCAGACCAATTTTGCCCTGATACACAATATCCTGCTTGATTTGACCCAGTCACATCTTTAATCTTGTAAACCTACATAGCACAACAAATCCAACTCCAAGAAAGGTTAACTGAGGCCTTTGGATTGATTGAAGGTGCTTGTCAATAGTGTTGTCTGTCACCATGTACGATGGATTTTCATTAGAATTTTGTTGTTTGCCTTGGAGTGGTTGAAAACATTCACATGATGGATTAATCAATTTCCAAGCTAATGCATTCACATGTGGTAATGACTTGCTCAAACACTGCTCTGGCTGTCTGAATAGGCTTTAAGGAATTAAGTAGGACCATGGGGAAACCAGACTTTCAATTAAGAAAGAAAGTTGCAAAGTACCCTTTTCTAACCTAGAAAATGAACCAACACTGATAATTTCCTTTTCTTACCCCATGACAATATACAAGGTTAGGTGAAGAAAAAAAGCTAAACCCATTAATAAATCACATCATTTACATCTTCCAAATTATAGTGCTACTGGATGCATCATTAAGTATAAATGGACTGCAATAAAACACAGATTAATTAGTATAAAAACAGCAAAAAAGCAAGATTTCCAGTTCATTGTGGCTGTCCTCAGAAGGCTCAAAAGAAATATATTTTTATATCTGCATATAACTAGGAATAGCTAAACCATTTTTCTCTGAGGGATGCAAAAGGAGAGCATAGAGAGAGAACCAACCAAACTGTCATTTCCATAAACTGCATCTCAGTCGCAGGCCATCCTTCTCCTGGTTAATATACTCATAAAATGCCTATAAAAATGATTTCATGCAGGTCCATATTTATTGACTGTCAGTGTTCTATGGATCAAATTGGTTGAGATTACAAGGCAAGAGAGGCTACTTCCCCATTTTAACCACTTTCCTTTTCTGTGTCCTCTGGACTATGAACACTGATTTGCTCTTCAGGCATATTTTACCGGCTGAAGTACAATGACAAGTCTGTAATTAAAGCTTGGATAGTGGTAGAGCTCACTGAAGCCCAAATCTCAACTTGTCCTGCTGTCACATCCATTTTATAGTTGTGAGTCCAATTACCAGCTGGGCTAGAGCTGGGGGAAAAACAGTCTGCAATAGAAAATGGTGTTTCAGGAATGTTCTTGTTTGCAATCGTCATTGGCCACCATGGGGTTAGTAGGACAGGGTCTGCCTCTCGTGGAAACGAAAACCCATAGGCTTAGCATGCTGCGTCTATGGAATTCTACACGCATTAAAAATGAGAACTTATTTGTAAGTCAAATTCTCCATTTCTGGGCTTAATCCCCTTTGAGGAATAAAAAGGTTTCCTTCTTTTCTGTTTATGGCAGAAGTATATTTGGCTGAGCAACAGTATGGTTTAGACAAAGGAGAACTTGAGGGGGAGAGATCTTTACAAAAGAGTCCTTTCCTATGGTGAAACTTTGCCCATATCACACATCAGTCCTTAAAAAGTGGTAAAGTCTGCCTATCTACCATTTTCCTGCTATTGATGCGCTCATCTCCTCCCTCATTCATTTGATACTGAGACCAACATAGGAGGTCAAATCCACCAAGATTTGTGTCAATGGCCTGCCAACACAAACTCAGATGTGCTGGCCCCTTGGAAATCATTGTCCCTGAGAACCATGATGGTTTCTGGAAATGAGGGCAAGCATTTCAATTTGTGAGATGTCAAGATGCAGGAGAGACATATAAGAGATTGAACAGCTTGGTGTGGGACATGAGGTGGAGAGGACAAGATTTGAAAGAACTTGGGTCAAAAGTGGCAGAGGTAAAGCCAAGCCAAAGCAGCTGATTGGACATTTTCTTCCTTGTGTCATCCATGTTGCATAGATTTCCCTCCTGTTGCTTTTAGTTGGTAACACTTATAAAATAGAAGCCACTGTGACTTTACTCTAAGACCTTGAGGAAGGAGAATGTTATTTTTCCTTCCCAAATATTCTGTACAGTTCTTGGCTTAATAGTAAATCATATAATTGTAGCCAATTAATTGTTAAGAGCATGCATAGTAAAATCAAATAGAGCTGGATTTGAGTCCTGATCTACTTACCTACCTACGTACTGGGGACTTGCTCAATCTACTTAATTGTCTTGGCACCATAATATTAATAATACTAATATTACTAATATTATGTATTATATAATAATAATTATGTATTAAATAATAATACTAATAATACTAATATTATGTATTAATAATACATAATATTAATAATAATAAAAATTATTAATAATTATTTAGTGTCAACTATGTGCCAGGCATTAATGTTTTTTCCATGTATTATCTCATTAAATTCTCATGAAAACTTCATATTGCAGGTATCGTTTCATCTATATAATTTGATTAAGCAGTTATGTATACTGGATATTATTCATTTAAGTGGCAACATCTGACACAGTTATACAACATTTATTGACAAATAAAGTGCCTATGTTGTTATTTGCTTTCCATTTTTAGTTTGAGTAAGAAAGCTAAAGTTGAAGCTAAATAAAGTGTTTCCATGCATTTGCTATCTGTTATTGTGTAACTATCTCAAAACAACAATAAACATTTCTTATTTTACTTAGCTCTATGGGTCAGGAATCCATGAGCAGCTTGCTTGGGTGTTTCTGACTCAGGATCACTTGTAAAACTGTAGTCAAAATTTTGGCTGGAATTGTAGTCATTTGAAGGCTTGCCTGGGACTAGCAGGTCCACTTCCAAGATGACTCACTCACATGCTTGACAAGCTATTGCTGGTTGATGGCAGGAGGCTTAAGTTCCTTGCCATATGGATCTCACCGAGGGCTGCTTGAGTGCCCTCACAACATGGCAGCTGCCATCTCCCAGACTGAGTGATCCTAGAGGGCAAGTGGAAAGCACTTTGACTTTTTTGACCTGATATGGTTTGGCAGTTTTCCCACCCAAAATCTCATCTTGAATTGAATCCCCATGATCCCCACATGTCAGGGGCAGGACCAGGTAGAGGTAATTGGATCATGAGGTGGTTTCCTCCATGCTACTCTTGTAATAGTGGGTCTCAGGAGATCTGATGGCTTTATAAGCATCAGGCATTTGTCCTGCTTGCACTAACTTGGCCCTACCTCCCTGTGAAAAAGATGCCTGCCTCTCCTTTGCCTTCTGCCATGATTGTAAGTTTCCTGAGGCCTCCTCTACCATGTGGAACTGTTTCCTTTACAAATTCCCCAGTCTCTGGTATTCATAATAGTGTGAGAATGAATGAATATATAACTTATCCTAGAAAGTCACACTTTCATTTTTACAATAGCTCTTTTCTTATAGCCCTAGTCAAGAGCATGAAAACCAGGAGGTGAGAATCAATGGAGGACATCTTGGAGACTGGCTACCATAGGCTGGATTAAGAGAATGAGAGATTATAGGGACAACTCTAAACAAAATTAATTGGCATGGCTCAGGATGGGTGGGGGTGGGTGGTTCAGGACCAAGGATATGAACAATATAATAGAGGAAGATTCTATTTTTTGTGGCTATGGGTGTGTGGTTAAAGGTGAGGATATATGACAGAAGAGATCTCTTTATGTATAGACAAATTTCTTTGGAAACTTGAATTCTCAGTGTGAAAGGCTAGGTAAATGTTGGGAGCATGGATAGCATTCAGCTTAGATATACAGATAGGGGGAAAGGTTTAAATGAAGCAAATTCTTCAGAGTAAAGTTTAAAAGTTAACAACTGAGTCAGCCAAAGATACAAAAGACAGTGTGTTTCAGCCGAACCAAGAGATGATGTCACTAAATTGAATCTGCAATTCAAGTAGAAATAAAAGAAAATGTGGTAACAAGAAAGTAATAAAGACCTGGTTTAAAAATTAAAAATTGTTATCAGCAATATTATTGGGAGAAAAAATGATGACCTATAGATCAGAAAGTTTGGATGAAATGTATCCCAAGGAATTAACAAACCTACATGCTTTCTGAGCAGAAAAGAGTGGGCAAGGGAGAAAAAATGAGAAAGATTTTGAGTAAGAAATGTGGCTCCTGCAAAGGTTATAAGGTTTGATCATTTTCTATCTCTAGTAGTTGACCTATACTTATAGCCAAATAAGTCTGTTTAGAGATGAGTTTTACAGTGGCTCGTAAAATTATATCTTGTAGTCCAAAGTCATGTATAGGTTTTTCCTCCTACTGATACTTTTTTTCCCCATCAGGCTGAAGAACAAATTTTGTTCATATTTCAGCATAATTTATTCTTCGTTAGTCTGAGCTATGACTTGTTCATGATTAGATTCAGTTTCAATGTTTACAGATTCATTTTCATAATATTTCCTGTGGGTTTATTATTTCCATTTGTAAAAATGCATTAAGTGCTCTAAGTCAGAGTAAGCCAATGCAATTTTCCAGGGGGCCATGCTTTGCCTCATACTAGGCCAGGAGCTCTGCAACAGCAGGTAGATGGTGTTTTTATACGACTTGTGAGGAGCCCTCCATCTTCCTAAGGGGCTCCATTGCTTGTCTCAGTCTTGTATGGTATTGGATATATGACAGGGTTGGGAGGCAACAGTGGGCTTTGGAAAAATGGTGCATCCTAGGTGTGTTTTTGATGGATCACGGATACTTATATTTTGGCCTTCTCAATGACCTCTTTGCCAGGGCACTGCCCCTCCTTAAGACCATCCTCATGTTTACCATGGGAACTGTCATGTAAGTACCACATGAAACTCTCTCTCATGATGGCTGTGGGTGAGACTGTATCTTATTCATTTATCTGTCCTTGAATATGTATTAGTTCCAAAGATCTAGGTTTGGAAAAGTGGAATAACTAGGATAAAATTAGTCACATGTTTGTTCATTTAACATAAATTTTCCATGAGCATGTTATGTGTTTGGTTCCCAGGTATGCTCTAAGGGTACAGTAGTTTTATTATCCAGGTCCTGAGGGTCAGTCCACTGTTGCCTCCATGTGCATCTCCAAAATCAACAAAGGAGTAGCAGGATTAATTTCAGTAATTCATATGTCTATATTAATGACATGTTTTAGAAGTGTTCTTGAAAACATCTTTGGAGAAGCCATGTGAATTTCCTCTGATAATGGACATGAAGGTATTCATTTTATTGATGGCTGAACAGGCCCAGAAAATTGGCTATAAACTTGCATCAGATACGGCCCAAAGTAATTTATAGATTCAATGCTATCCCCATCAAGCTACCACTGATTTTCTTCACAGAATTGGAAAAAATCATGTTAAATTTCATATGGAACCAAAACAGAGCCCACATAGCCAAGACAATTCTAAGCAAAAAAAAAAAAAAAAAAAAAAAAAAAAAAAAAAAAAAAAAAAAAAAAAAAAAAAAAAAAAAAAAAAAAAAAAAAAAAAAAAAAAAAAAAAAAAAAAAAAAAAAAAAAAAAAAAAAAAAAAAAAAAAAAAAAAAAAAAAAAAAAAAAAAAAAAAAAAAAAAAAAAAAAAAAAAAAAAAAAAAAAAAAAAAAAAAAAAAAAAAAAAAAAAAAAA